>NC_056747.1:1035462519-1035750019 GCF_019279795.1 Protopterus annectens | reverse complement strand
CCTAAAGTCCCTAACTACTGCAGACTCACCTTAACCCAGTCCGTTCGCTCACTTACCTTAACCCGGTCTGTAACAAATGCACCACACTTACCTGAACCCAATCCATAACCTCTGTTCGCTCACTTCTCTAAACCCAGTCTGTAATCATCGCACCACACTGCTGTAAACAGCGAAGCCACGGACCACCAAAATCTTATCCTAGGTAAAATTTCTATGTTCTGAGGCTTTACTATTCTCAGCTTTCCCACTAAAGGGTTCAATATTATAACATTCGAAGTTTTTGAACTTCAATGTTATACTATAGACCCCTTTCTTCCTAGGGAGACTGAAGAGTTTTCTCCCTCAGCTGCCATTAAGATTTGCTTTTCTCACCTCTTCACCACCACACTGTTTCAGTCTCCCTCTGAGTTTTCACACTTCCTCTACCACTTACTTTGCATTTTCTCTTCTTTCTTGAACTTCTGGTCATCATAGTCACTTCAGCTAACAGTTTCTGTTCACAGTTTACAGTATTTTGGAGGCTTTTACTGTTTTTAACTGCTTTCTGCAAAGAGTTCTGTTTTTAGCTCCTTAAACTACTGCCACCATTTTGGAATTAAGTGATCCAATGGACAGTCTTGCCAGATTTAACCAATATAATGATATTTTTTGGAAATACGTAATGATGACTTGGCTGCAGATATGTAATTAAATGTTGTTTTCTTGAATGTTAAATGTTTTTTGATTGCTTTCCACCTAACAACTTATTGGACAAGCTAAACAATTCTGATAGAAATTCATATTTGATCAAATGAGTTGCACATTAATTCAAAAACTAGAGGTCAAGTATAACAGCAACTGGTTTTTCATGCTGTACTTGGACCATTACTGTTTAATATTTATATTTATATAACATATATAGATATGTCAGTATAAATTATAGCACAGAGTGGGAGTGTATTGAACAGCTATTACCACATACCCAGAATGTTGGAAGGCATGGTCCCAACAGGCGAGTGCCTTACAAAGCCGGGTATATGATATGATATCTTGTTCAATTCATAGAACAGTAACTATTATTACATTTGTGAAATGGTATGATTACCACTGTTCTGCAATCATTTGATGGAGGGACATATTTTATGTGTGCATTAAACATATTTTCACACTGCTGTTATCAAGTCTTATTGTACAGCTTTTTGAATCCATTTTTGTTAAATGCATACATTAGATTCCATGTTCCATGCAGAAAGATAGCATTTGAAGTGTTGGCTTTCTTTTGAGTGGAAAAACAAAGCTGAAGACTGGAAGCTCACCAGTAATGTTAGCTATAGTTTGATGAAAAGATATATATTTGTTCATATAGAGTACACCCCACCTGACAGCATAATAAGAAACATCCTTATTCTGAAGCTGCAGTATGGATTGCTATTGCTCTGTATGGCTCTGACAATGTCATAAATAACACAATGCTGTTAAAATGGCTTTAAAATAAACTTGTACCTGAAAGATCTGTGCCATAAAGTAAGAAAATCCTGACTGCAATCTAGCTGATCAAAATTCAGCTGGTGGGCCAAGCCTGGGAGGCATTTGCAAAGGGAAAGGAATAATATGGAAATTCCTGATCATATCTCACAGGGAGAAGTGTGAGAATGTACATCTCTAAGTTGTACTCCTTCTGAGAATCCCTGACAGAGACAGGGGCCTCAAAAATGGGGGCTTTGCCTTCTGAGGAGTTGTGTCACTTATGAAAGTGGAGGGTATGCTGTCATTATGATTTATTACATGACAGACCATGGGCATGCTCCTGGGCATGTGTAATTTGAATGGCTAGGCTTAAAGCATAATGTCCATTTCTTGAGTGGTAAAATAGCCCCCCCTCCTCTCAGTCACCCCTCACTCCTGGGAGGAACAAATGGGCTGAATGTATTTTTAACTCTGAAGAGACTGAGTGGGACAGTTGGGTAGATGGGGGGGATTCAATACTTATAGACGCTCAAAAAAATACATGCATAAATAAATAAATAAACATGCCGATATTTTATACTTTTTGATCAATGATGGCACAAATGCAGGGTGCTGAGTGGGTTAAAAGACAACCAGTTAAAGAGCATGCAACTGTTTTCCTTTGGTTTCTTTTATTCACAAAGTTCTGTATGACATTTACTGTCCACCACTGACTAACAAAGTACTTGTTGCTTCCTATAAATGCTTTCTGAGGCCCAGCATTCATTCCTGTCCTAAGAATGAAAACTCAAACAAATTAACTAACAAATAGTTTTACCGTGAGGGGAGCCATCATCAAGTCTCTATGCAGGTGGAGGTGCCTCTTTATCCCCAGAGAATGCATATTTCCAACTTTGACGTCACTGGTTTCTGGCCTTTAGCAATGTTTGACAAGAAGGGTTATCTTAACACTGAATTATACTTTTCTTTTGCCTCCACTATGAACATCTAATTCTCAAGTTCATAGGTTATTCTAAGCCTAGGGCTAAAAGACTATTGAGAAGCACAGCCATGTTGCCATTATAGTGATGAGGGTAGTGCAGTATAGAGACTTCTGGACCTGAGATAATCCACATTAATATCAGGTATAGATGTCTGATTATCATTTGGCTAGACAACAGCCTGGGACTAAATATTTTGATTAATGTGAAGAGAGACTTTTTTCCACAGGTGGATAAAATGATAGGTAAGAAATGCATTGTGCTGACAGGTGTTATTCCTACAGTCAAGGTATAATCCTTTTAATGAGGGGTTTGTTTGGCTGCTTGATTTTCAAGGTGTAGGAGATAAAAAAAAACACATGATCTTTTCATAGAATAGAACACTAAGCATAGGTCACCCTCAAGACCCTGAACATGGTGGAGTAGAATGACAGAGATTGCAATCTGCATGGGTAGCTTAAGTAGCTGATAACAGAAATGTGTTTTGTTAGGAATCTATGTAGCCTCTCAAATGTTGTGTGGTACTTAGATGAATAGACTCCTATCAGGTCATAGTATTCAGTGATTGTTAAATCAAGAGTATAGCAGTACAATGACCTTGAGCAGATACCATGACATATATGCTCTGTGATTCTGAAGAACATTTTCACCACAGCCAAGACATGGCAGTCACAAAAGACCTCCTTGACTCTGTAGCTGTCCAGGTTTCTGTCCAGAGTCAGTTTTAAGAGGGTGCCCATGATACGATATGCTGTGGTGGGGGTGGAGCCTTTAACAAACATAACAATAGTGCATTTCTTGGAATTTAGGATGAGCTCTGACACACTACATGTTGGCTTAATCTAGGCCCTGCTGGACAATTTGGGAATCATAGGTTTAACTGACAACATCTAGCTTGCAGTCCTTCAAGACTGACTATTGGCTATGCCTAATGTGACATTGTCAAAAGGTCTACCAAACGTACCTGTCAACCTCTTAGCACAAAAAAATCTGGACAAATCCAGAAATAATGGGTGGACAAAGCCCCCAAAATAGGTACTGATTTTAAATATTGCTCTTATAAACTCAGAAAGTTGCTAGAATAAAAGGTCTTGTGTTACCATGGATTTTCTAAAGGATATGAAGTCTGAAACTCAATGCCACAAAAATCCAGAACACCACAAATGTCATGAGGAATAGACCAAAAATATGGGCAAAAATCTGGACATTCTGAGAAAATCTAGGCAGTTGAGAGGTATGATACCAAGCTGAGAAAAGATGAATTGCCTATAACAAGTCCAAACTAATTGTATTCCAGGGTACAGAGGTCATGTAGTTCATTTTAATTAGTTCAGCAGTGATATATTCTGTTGTTTTGGAAATCATGTGGCCTAAATAATAGCCCCATCATTACTGGGTCTGTTGTGGGACTATCCTTGTGGAGAGGCATTATAATAACCATCCTCCAAAATTCAGGTACATAGCCTGTAAAGACATTAATGTCAAAGAGAATTTGAAAGTGTTGAGCTAAGGGTGTTAAATACTTACAAGGAGACAGTTTAGGATATTGTCTGGCTGCATAGAACCAGAGCTTTTGACTTTGAATAGAACTGATTTGACCGTATCTAGGTTGAGTTTGGGTGGGATAGTATAGGAAGAAATGTTGGGAGCAGGGGGATGAGTTGGAGTGTGAAATCACAGCTAAATTTGTTTGCAATGAGAATAGATAGAGTTTTTGGTTCAGGGTAGAATATATTATTAGAGTTGCATTCATTAGCGAAATGTTTTTGCAATGAGATTAGCTAAGGTTTCTGGTTCAGCATAGGATGTGGTATTATAGAAAAGTTCAGTGCAGACCTAAATATTACTTCTGAGATTCCAAGTGTAGCTATAGCAGGCCTTGTTGCTTTCCTTGTCATTGCTTACTACTCTAAGTTGATAAGTGTTTTTGAACTCTCTACTACTATGCCCAAAGGTCTTTTCAACCAATTTTATCTTGTTGTGATTTTTCATTTTGGGACATATGTTTTTTACTTTGTCTCATAGATATGATTTGTGCAGGTGTTCCACTGAAGAGATTTACTTTTGAATTTATCACAATGTTTGTGGCAGATGGTAAAAGCCTTTTTTAACGCATTTATTCAAAATGGAGTAAATTTCAGAGTAGAATGCAGATGCAAGAGAGGGATCATGGTTCTTTTTAACTGGTGGTACATGCTAATTGTGTTTAAAAGGACATCAGTGAGTAGTAAGTAAAAGGATTTTTAAAAATCCCAACATTTAGTGTTTTTATTTTTGTATTTAGTTATTTATTGTGTGAGTGCAGAGGTTTGTGTTAAGACTGAAGGATATAACATGATAATTAGATTTAAATATGGAAGAAGAGGTATGAGGGTTGGTGCAGGTAGAGGAACATTGCAGTATAAAACCAAGGAGGCTAGCACTCCTGGTGGGAGTGGGAATATTTGCTATTGTGAGTTTTATTACTAAAATTAAGTCATATCTGGGTGTATTTTTATTTGTATTATAAGTTAGTTAATTGAAGGGTAATTTAAGTGTCCCATAATAATGGTATAGGGCTTAATGTGTACCTTTTGTAGCTGAGTGACAGAGCCAGTATGATCAGTCAGGGACTTAGAAGGGAGCAATGAATTTTTTTTTTGAGTCCTCTAAAATGAATTGAATGGTATCAGGCAGGACTCAATGTGAAACAGGAAGTTTCCTGATAAATATGTATATGCCCCACAGTACCCAGTGGATGTGAATGCATGCCAGGTGCAATACTCTGATAACAAGGGAGTACTGCCACTATATACAAACCAGATTTCAGTAATTACACACATATATATGGATATCTTTGAGTGTGAGGTAAGCTTGAAACTGAGGCATTCTGTTGTCTATACTTCTAGCACTGAGTAATGCAACCTTAATATTATTTAATGTGGACTTTACTGGGTGGGTGTGGTCATAATTCAGCTCTGCCCTGAAAAGACACTTTGGGAGAAGGAATGATTCTAACCAGTATATGGAATTCAGGTGATAAGAGGATCAGGCCATCCCTAGCAAAGTAGGAGTATCTGTTGACCAACTAGTCCCAGACAGGCATGCATTAGATCCCCCTAGAATAACACCAGTTAACAAACTATTTATCATAACTAATATATTTGTCTTTGAACTTAGGCATCATTCTTGAGGAAGGAAGATTTCTACTCAACAATTTTGGTTTATTTTCCATCAGAGACATAGAAGGCTGTGTCCTGCTGCATTTTCCTGTTTACAAGCCTTCTTTATACAGTCTGATGAGTGTGGCAACAATACATCTTATGACGGATTTACCTACAACTATGATTTCAGGGTTAGAAGTAGACCTGACTCCTTAGGGGATCAGACTTGCAGTCTTGCCAAGTTTGTGTATAAATATGTTAAGGTCTAGGTGTGGAAGTGATGTTTTTTATTTGAGAGGCTTAGGCAGGGTTACTTGATTGCCTCATATTAACTAGGTACAAGGTTTTGTAGGTGTTTATTGACAACATCAGAAGTAGAGACATTTGCCAACAGTCAACAATCCATGTAGGTATTTGCATTTGGGACAGGCTGAGATACAAGTTTTTAAGAACTGGGGTTTGTTTGTAAATATGATGCAGTTTCTACACTGCTTCAACATGCATAGTGGCAATGAACCAGTCAGGTGAGTGAAAACAAAAAAAAAAATGCAAAGCGGAAAACTGGAGAGAGGTTTGGCAATGTTTAAACAAAAGTGCTAATAAAATTGGGGTCTGTATATATCCAGTTTTCCCCTTTGCGTTTTTTTTTTGTTTTCAGCAGTTTTTTATTGGTTTGTTTGGTCAGGTAAGTGGTCAGACCAGCTTATAGGTCCATGATAGTAGGTATTAAGATTAAGTAATTTAAGTTATAATGTGATACCTATAAATGTCAAGTTTGGTTGGGGTATTTCGACTTTTACTAAGATACGGATGAGTTAAAATATGTAATGAGATTGTCACCAAAAGGGGTTAAATTAGGTATTGAATTTGGCAGAGCTGCATTAAGAAAAGAAAAGTGTCAGCAGTATTAGAGGGTAGGTCATCACTAAAACAGTGTAATATTGTGGAGTGAAGAAAGGTAAACATGCTAACGGTGTACTAATAGAGGGTGGATGGTAGGGAAATATGCTATCATTACAGGCATGGAAACAAAGTGTTAATAGATATGGATAGTAAAATCAATTGGGAAAATATTAAGGTAGGGCTGATAATGTAGCTAACACTATTATAAGGTAAGGTTACAGCAACACTTAACTGAAAAAGTAGTTAATACTTATTGTCTGCTGTGTAAAATTCAAGGCAGTGAAGAGTCAGGTAATTAAAAAAATAATAAAAAAAAAAAAAAAAAAAAAAACACAGATCAGAGTCTACTAACAAACACAAAGAAGAGATCAGCCAAAAGAAAAACAGCCAAAAAGTATTGTGTGTTGATGTTAATAAAAATATTCTAAGATCAAAACAGTATAATAGCAAAAAATGTTATCTTTTTAGCTCCTCCCACAATACAGACCCAGCCAATACATTTACAACAAAGAATTCAACACAAATATTATCTTTCTGACCCTAACCTATTACTTTTAAAAAAAGCAAACTTGAAGTGAAACAATATCTGCAAGAAAACGAACACAAAGAAAGAAAAAAAATAAAACAACTTGGGTATAAGATCTGTAGAACAAGAAATCAAAATCAGTCATAGAGCAGTCTTACCCAGAGGGTCTCTGAGTGTTGAAAACCCTAATGGGTTGCTCACAAAATATCAACACAACTGCCCTTAACACCATGAAACACAACACATTTTTTGCAAGGGGAAACCTGTCCCCTTCACATGCATGTGAGCTTCACCCCTACATCTTCCTAACCTAAGCATACTAATTCTGTTGTTGTACAACCACAGGCAAAGGAGAAACCTCCTATAAGGTTTAATACAATGGCTGCATGAGCTGAGATTTTCCAGAGTTACTATAACAATAAGGGATTAGGAAGAAAAAACTTAGTAGGAGATGTGGCAGAGAAATGTATTGCCATGAATGAGCTAACACATTGGGAACAGCATTTTTTATGAGTTCATTGCATAGCTGTTGATGACAGAAGCTGTAAATAAGATATGTGATGTAATTCGTAAAAATAGGCATATACTTACCTCTGATGATTCCATATCAGGTATAGTAGGCAGTTCGCCTCATTTTTGGTTTAAGAATGGTATGTCTTTAAAAAGACAGCTTTGCTATAGTCAGAAGAAAGGTGTTGCACCTCATTCTAAAAGGAAAAGTACTTTTGCTTGGAGGAATTGTGTAGCATGTCAGTTTATTTCTACTTCCAAAGAATTTCATCATCCTGTTACTAGTTTTGTACTTAAGCCCAGATTCTATGCATATTGCTACACCAGAACTTTGGCTTACCTTGCTTCATGTAATAAATGTACCAGTTTCTATGTGAAAAAACTAGTAGAACTTTGATAGAGCATTTACTTGAACACTTTGGCTATATTAAACATAGAGATCCCACAAGTGCCTTATTTAAACATGTTCATGATAATGTTGATCATTCTTTTAGTTTCTTAGTTTTCCAATGTTTTAATGGTAATGATAGAGGAGGTAATTTGAATAATATTGTAGAGAAAGCAGAGACTAAATGGATATTGCTTTTACAAGCACATAAGTGACCTGGGTTAAATGGGTATGTTCCCTTAAAGCCTTTGCTTAGGGAACATAAATTGCTTCATTGACTAATTGATTGCATTATATATATATATATATATATATATATATATATATATATATATATATATATATATATCTGGTGTGTTATTTTTTTTTTGTCTGAAGAAGTGCCTAGTATATGGGGATGAAAGCGCTAACCTTCTACTTTTTTTAAAAAAACTTGTGGATTTTAATGCTGTGTTTGCTCCAGTGTCGTTTGTTTTTCATACAATGCATTATCTCAATTATATGACTATTTTAGCTGAAATATTTCATTTAAGTATACGTACTAACAAATGCAAACTATAATTACAGATTGCTCAAAGTAATCCCTGAAATGTGCGTATATTGCAAATACTCTTGGTTCAGTTATACAGATTACAGTTAGCAGGA
Organism: Protopterus annectens; assembly: GCF_019279795.1. Lineage (NCBI taxonomy): Eukaryota > Metazoa > Chordata > Ceratodontiformes > Protopteridae > Protopterus > Protopterus annectens. The sequence goes on along the minus strand of NC_056747.1, from coordinate 1,035,741,478 downwards.
CATTTATACCACTTGTATAGAGTTTAAGTTACATAATATTATTAAAGAAATGCAGTATTGTATAGTTGTTTGTCATGGTATTTGAACCCACAACCTCTGACTACATTCTTACACTTGACTCCTAAAGTTGGTTTGTGCTACAGACTAATGCATACATGCTTGGTTTCACAGTTATTATATACATGCTCTATTTGCTACTACTCTATAGAAAACTCAAAAATCTATCATTAACTTTTAAAGCTACAATAATACTTCTCTTGTACTGCATACATACCACTTGCTTCCCGCAGTCTCTCCAGTTGATCAACATGAGCCTGGCAATTAAACTCTATTTCAGCATTAGCTGGGAAAAGAACAGAAAAGAACAGAACAGCATTATGCATACCAGTTTTGCCTATATTTAGCTTTCTATGTATTAAAAATACTCTTTTATTAGCATTCTTACACAGCTGTAGGATGTGACAAGTTTTAAACTTAGTTAACCACTGGATGTGCATATCCCTCTTGCACCATTGTAGGCCATTTAAATAGTATCTACACTGTTCTTCAGTGTGTGGAATGTCAGTTGCACTGAATACAGCCTGATCCAAACTACTCCAAGCCTCAGGTTTGTACTGGGAGCCAAAATAGTCCCCGTGCAGAAGCCTTTGGCTGCAGCACTTTACCTGGAGTCCAGTAAATATCCAGGAGTCCTGAACACTCCACATCTGCACCCTAAACTGGGCACCTTCCCCTCTAATACAATACATGTCTAATACCAGTACTAGAGCAATGGCAACTAATGATTTCCTGCCAGTTCCTGTTATCATGTTTACTGGTAATGTGCAAACCCAACAGATGAAGCCAACCACATTTGCATGACATTAAGTGGAGAGCAGCAGTGCCAAGCAGGGTGGAAATAAATATTTTAAATTGTAAGGTTAATCTTATACTTGTCTGTAGTTTGAGGGGTGTCAGCTGCTGTAGTCTGGTAATATATTTTTGAAAATTGGAAGGTAACTGTTAAATGAGTTAAGTTTGCAGGCATGCACTTGGGGCATACATTTCATGTCCTCACACATTTCCTTTGGCTTTATACACTGATAAAATTGATTTTTAAAGTGTGGGATTCAAACCTAGGCATAAGGGAAAACACATTTTCTTCTGTAGCAGTGATTTTCCATCTTTGCCACAGAAGAAGTACTGCTCAGACATAGTCATGAATCATTCATAAATACAGCTGACAGTTTGCGGCGTTAAACATGTATGTGTGCTACCTGACAAGGTTCTTGTATATATATTCAATTATGTATGTATCTTATTTAATTGTAAAGGCCATCCAAGTCCAGATCACAGAATTATACTTATAAAAATGTAGTAGACAGTCTACCTTCAGTCATATATCTGAAAACACAATAAGGTTGTCTTAACCCTTATACATATAATTCATATCAGAGCCACTATCTGAAATGTTATAAATGAGATTGAATATAATGGAAAATGGAACAACAGTAAAAATGCCTGGAACATCCTTTATTAGAACCTAGGGCTATGTGTATGGCAGTCCTACACTTACACCTGTTGTCACAAGAATGTTGAAATAACACTTTTATATTTTTCTGTTCATTGTTGTAAACTGGAGTGTCATAACAGTAAAAATAGGCTTCACACTCTATACTAGAACCCAGGGACATCTGTATAACAGCTCTACACTTACACCTGCTGCCACAGCAGTAGTTACATGATAGCTTCTTAATTTCTCAGTCATTCTTAAGTTCTGTGTGTTAATCACAGTGCGACACTGCTTAGTGTGCATGCACGGTGCTCAACATAATTAATTGCATGTATCCATTTTCAGTTATTCTGTCTGCATCCTGTCTGCAGGTGTTGGGGAATCTTGCTAATCATCGCACAATGCCACTTGGTGACATTGGATGATGGAAAGCAAAAATTTTAACAATATATTCTTTTTTATCTTTACACTTTTCAGGTGTTCTGTCTGCTTTCTGTGTGGGCCACCAGTCCATGTCTGTGTACTGCTAAGCTCTGCACAAACAAGATAAGTAAATCTGAACCTGACATTCATTCATTGTATTTCTCTGTCTCCCTTCTTTGCACTAAGCAATGCACAGCACAAACAATGGCATTAAAAAGGGAAACGTAGTTAAATGAAGAAAAGCAGTATATGAAATAAAGACTACAAAATGTTTGTTGGTACACATGAAATATATTTACACAGGGCTGCATTTGAACTCTCACTCCAATGAACCTTCAGAACACAGTAAAGGTGTCTTCTCCCTCTTTGCTGCACAAACAGCTTTGCAGCAAAGAACTGAAGTCATTCTGCATACAAATAAATGCAGCATCATCCACAGTACTAACAAACCATATGACAGTTATTTGTACATGTATTAATTTCAGATGTAGTGCACTACATTACATTTATGGCTATTGTTTGCAAAAATGCAGCTCTGTCTTATCTCTCTGTGATTGCTGCTCATTCTTGTCTTATCTGAGCAGTAATCTGAGACATGCAGTCGGTAAGGCATTCTATATCATTGTCCTTAAAATGTGTGAGGATATTTAATGGTGATAATATACAGTTGTCAACAAATGAAGGGGAGGTTGCATGTTAATGAACAGAAAGTGTGAATTGGGTGCTGCTTACTTATATTGAAAACCTTGATAAAATTACTTCTACACTTTGTAAGTCTAACCTGGCTGGCACACCCACTGGAGGTAAGGCAATCTGCATTGCTGTTGTGTTTTTGCTGTTATGTTTTCCTTCTCCCTGCTAGTAATTATTCACAGTTGCAATCAATTAGCAACAAACACTAAGGGAGTGCCTCCACTATGTTTACAACTGATGCATGGAGCCAGGTATATGGGATTCAGCAATTCTAATGAGTTCACACCTGATTTGCATCTTCACTGTGCTCATAGCTCTGAATCTGCACAATAAAAAACAACCATGTAGCTAGGGAACCTGAAGTTGAGGAGACTTGTTTATGTGGAGAACCCAGAACAGGCTGTTACTTTGGGATATATCAACACAGAAGACTACTGACCTAAACAAGGTATGCCTGCATTTTCAGCTATATAATGCATATGGTGAAATTTCATTAAGAAAAATTTGCTAAGTTTTATATATATATAGGTCTAGGACTCTTGCACATACGCACTTTTTACTGAATCGTGAATGGGCGGGCATACTTACACAAAAATGTTTTTCACCGAAGCTGCATTTTCCCACAAGTATGCCTGTTGTGCCAGTTGGACTACAGCGCAGATAAGGGAAAATTCCCTTTTTCCCACTGTAGTGCAATCTCGGAGTCAGAATATTAAAGTAGGGGGCTGCAGGGGGCTTGCCCCCTGTGTAAAAGTAGATTTAATGTTTTTTTAACATACTTTAGTGAAAGTGCTTTTTCGGTGAAAGCGCTTTTGTTAAAGTATGTTTGGAGATAGTGGATTCGGACTGTTGAACTTTCATTAAACAGTACTATCTCCATATATATATATATATATATATATATATATATACATATATATATGTGTGTGTGTGTGTTTTTGTGCATATATATTATATATATATATATATATATATATATATATATATATATATATATATATATTTATATATATATATATATATATATATATATATATATATACGTGTGTGTGTGTGTGTGTGTGTGTGTGTGTGTGCAAAGAGCCCACCCTACAAGAAGTAAGAATAGCACTAAGAAAAATGAAGTCAGGGAAAGCAGTAGGCTCAGTTGAGATCACAGCAGATATGATAAAGATGCTGGGTGTGATAGGGGAGAAATGGCTCTTTAAGACACATAGCAGTGTGGGCAGAAAGGCATATCTCAGTTGACTGGAGAATAAGCATACTTGTGCCAGTGTACAAGAACAAAGGGGCCATCAACAACTGTGGGCAGTACAGAGGCATCAGACTCCTATTACATTGCATGAAAGTTCCGGAGAGGGTGATTGATAAATGAATATGTAGAATAGTAGAATTTAAGATGGGAGATGAGCAGTTTGGATGCAGATCAGGATCCAGCACAATTGACCTGATGTTTGCAGTGAGACAAATAGTAGAGAAGAAGCTAGAGATGAGGAAAGAGTCCAACTGGGCATTCCTAAACTTGGAGAAAGCATATGACAAGGTCCCAAGAAAGCTGATCTGGGCAGTACTGCAGTGGTTTGAAGTCCCAGAAACATTGGGGGAATTAATGCAGGCTATGTACAAGAACCCAATGACTCATGTACAAACAGTGTTTGGCCTCACAGAGGGGTTCCCAGTGGAAGTGGGTGAACACCAGGATTCAAGTCTGAGGCCACTGCTGTTCATACTGGTGACTGACTACATTATCAAACAGGTTGGAGGTGACAGATCAACAGAGTTGCTGTGTGCAGATGATGTAGCATTACAGGCAGACTCTGAGCAAGAACTTCAGCAAATGATAGGGGAATGGAATGCAAAACTGAAGGCACATGGGATGAAACTAAACACAGATAAGACAGTGGTAATGGCAGCAAACTGGGGAAATCAGAAGCTGAGAATTAAGATAGAAAGAAAGATAGTAGAACAGGTAAATAGCTTCAAGTATCTAGGAGGGGTAGTTGAGGGGGAGGGAAGTCTGACTGAAGAGATCAAAACTAGAATCAGAGAGGCTGCAGCCAACTCGCATAGAGTGCCAGGTGTAGTCTGTGACAGAAGAATGCCAAAGAAGCTGAAAAGTGAGGTGTACAAGACAGTGGTACAACCAGTAGTACTGTATGGTACAGAAACTTTGGCAGTAAAGGCAGAGCAGATGAAGAAGCTACAGTTGATGGAAATGAAGTGCCTGAGAAGGGTAGTAGGATGCACTGTGTGGCACAGACAAAGAAATGAGGACATAAGAGCAGAAGCTGAAGTATCTACAATTGCAGAAAAGATCAAAGGAACATATTACTGTGATTTGGACACATGCAGAAAAGCAGAAGACAATCTGGTGAAGAAGATTTGGGACAGACAGGAAGAAGGTAAGAGGAAATTAGGATGTCCAACAAAGAGGTGGATGGATTGTGTGAAAGATGATCTGTGACAGTCAGGCATGAATGTTGAAGAAGGCAGGAATGTGACATTGAAATGAGAGATGGTGACAGTTAACATGATTCCCCAACCCCATGTAGAAAATGGGAAAAAGGGGGGGGCTGCTGCTGCTACTGCTGCTGCTATGTATGCAATTGCTACTTTTATCTATATGCATCACTTAAAAGTGAACTGATAGCACAGGCATGTTTGCCAGCACATTTCACTTTCTCAGTTGCACAGCCTTACTAACTGTCATCACAAGTGCGAATGTTGCAACTGTTTTTTTCTGTGTATGCTCTTCTATTGTTATTTCCATTAAATGGTAAATGTCCTATATTTTCAGTTGCCTTCTATGATGAAACATAGACACCTCTATAGAGTGCTAGCCACAGGTAGACATGATTGGCAATAGCTTAAATAGTAATGTTCTGTTTTAAATCTGTAGACATGTTTCAGGTACAGTTCATTAGATAGCACTTTTAGCATTTCACTGATGATTTGTTAGCAAATTGTGTCATTCGCCTGTTCTTTTGTGGGTGGGGGTGCAAAGTTGCATTTCTGTTTTGGCACAAACAAGGATATGTTGCTATTGTTACTCTCCTTGTTTTGCATCCAGTCTTGCTTTGTGTGTGAATGTTATATATTACAACCACACATTTCCTGTTTTTTATATTTCAATATCTTGACTGTTTTATGTTTCTCCAGTGGGTAATAGTGAAATGTTACCTTTTATGCTTTATCTGGAAACACAACTTTTTCAGTTATGTGATACTTATTTGTATTATCCTTCTGTTGTGTTTTATGTCATCTAAAACCCTCTCAAACCCAGATTTGATGAATATGCTTGTGGAAGCTTTTATGTGACATGGTGCCTTTCTGCTTGAGAGGGGATGTGGAGATATGTCAGGAAGAATGCAAATTTTGCATCAGATAGTTGCTGATGTGAATGCAGTAAATGGCCACAGCAGGACATATGATCAGGTGCTACATGGGGCCACTGATATGATCTCATCTGCATGGAGGAGAGGAGCTGCAGTGGCCTGTGATCAGATGGGTACCAGGGGCGATCTACTACAGACCCACCACTAACAGCAAATTAAGACTTCCTGTCCACTGTCAGGGATCCAGACAGCTAGCAAGGACAACAAGTATGTCACAGGACAAACTTCTAGGTAGGCTTATGTATCTCAATTGTTAAATACTCTTATATAGCAAAATATTGACAGCAATATGTTAGTTCTGTTTAACAATACATTTGTTTGTAGGAGAAATTGTAGATTGCTACAGTTAACACATTCTGATTGATTAGGCATGGGCTTAGATTGGATTTGTCATCCAAGTTCTTGTTGAAAGTATGAAAGTATAGTTAATGGACATATAAAGGGTAAAAAGTTTTAACCCACTGTGTTACTGTTAATTGTGATGATGTTGTCCTTAACTTTTGGTTAACTTATTCCGGGATCATTGCCCATGGGAAGCATAGCATCAATTGCACATGGTAAGCCAAATATTTTCTTTGTCAGTGGTGATAAGCAGTTCAGAGAAATAAATAGTTTTATCCATATCTGTGATGTGGGTGTCAAGACTATTGTGTACATTGTTGTACTGTCTGTAGTAGTGACACCACTGCTACTTTGTTAGCGTACATTTGACTATAGTAGTGTAGCTATTCATTTTTTCCTGTGTTTGTTGCTTATTATCACAGGTGATCCTGACACTGAATGTGTAGTACTCTTACCATCTGATATCAGAGTATCAGCAGACTCTGATGATGATGGTGGCCAAACACAGGCAGAGTCAGGGGGTGCAGAGGTTGAATCTGACACTGAGGTTGACATTCAGCCATCCCATGTAATTCCATTGGAAACAGCGAGTAGACCAATCCATTCCAGTGATCCCTCAGTTATTGGACAGCTGGAGGGTGGGACACTCATCAGAGAAGTGTGGTTACTGTGGCTCCAGTGCCTGTTGACTTTGGCCATAGTCAAAGTGTGGGTGAGGTGTCATGCAGGAGGGTTGTTAGGGGTGCTCGGAGGAGGCCTGCTTTCCATCCTCCACCTACTACTCAACATATGTTTAGGGCAGTCATGGAGGTACAGGCACATTCCTATAGGTCTTCCAGAGAAATGCTTAGGATTGTAGATGCGGCACAGGCTGACATGTATGACTGCGTCCACCAAGTTGCCGATTCAATGGATCAGATGAATGACACATTGTAACTGGCTGTGTCTGCGATTGAACATCTGCTGAGAGTGGTACAGCATCCTTGTGGGTGTAGGTCAGCCAAATCATCTGCTGTTATCTAATGTGGCCATGGCTGTTCATGCTCCCATAGTGGGCATAGGTTAACCACATCATCCACTGTTAGCTGACATAGCTGTGCCTCATCATGTTTCCATAATGGCACTACTTTCACTGCTTCATCAGTGGTTGAGGTGTCCACACCCAGACCTCTCAGGCCATAGGTTCATGGTCCTGGACATCTTCATGAGGGAAGCTCATCCAGCAGACATCAGTCACATTCAGGTAGAAGCAGTGCATCTGATTGTTGATGTGGACTTGCAGGTGAAATTCCTTGCAGAGCCAGTTCTCATGGTGGGGTATGGCAAAGATGAACTGCCACTTCTACCATGCATGGCTCACATACCTCTCAACCTGGAAACATCAAAAATTTGGACAAAGACCTATGAAAAATAGGTAAAAATATGTACACTGATTAAAACAAAATGTGCATACATAATTATGTAACCCTGCCCACTCTGGTGGAACTGTGGGATACCAACTTTCAAACCAAACTGAAGAACAGACAACCAAAATGTGGCCCCAGACCCCGTAGTAAATGGTAGCCATTTTTGTAAATGTGTAGCAACAATGTTCGCCAGGAAGGGAGAAGATGAACCTTTTTGTTTTTAGTGACTTGCAATATGTGGGTTTTGTGGTAAAAGTAGGGCATTTAATGGTAGGCAATAGTCTAATTTTAGCAAAAAAAATATTATAGTTTATTAGGACCTCCAAATGACATTCTCCATGGCCTACTGATCAGTGGTTTAGCTAGAGTTAGTGCTGCCCACTGGCCCAGGGCTGTTTGAGTTTGCCACCCCCCTCACAAAATAATGGTTGAATGGGCCCTCCCATACAAAGCCCTCCCTCATGCAGCTGTTCCAACTCCCATTACTTGCCTATTCTGTCCCATTTACCATAAGCACTGTAATCTCCATGCTGCTTTACTTCTACAATGATTATCTGGATTTCATTTAAAAGTTCTTTTTCACATTTTATAGCACAAACACTAATAGACATCTGCTAAACAAAGCAATACAGTTGAAGTTTGGGCATAAAGTTGGCACCTCGGCATTTGTGAAAATCTACTGCCAATCATTAGCGGACCGGAGTTCCGCTGTGGTGACCCCTGACCAGTAAAAGCTGAAAGACAAACAACAACAATGAAAATAGACTTAGCATTAACACTTCTCTGCCCTTGAAAGTAAACTCACATTTATTGAAACAGCATTGAAACCCACATTCAAAGAAAATTCATCTGACCTGTGGTGGATAAACGTTACCATTGGGCTGTTTTCAAATCATAGATCCCTTGCACATGAAACATACGTGTTTTCTTTGATACACCTTCCTGATTAATTCCTTGTATAATACAGCACACTTGTTAGAGTGCATTTTAAATTTATTGTTTTGAACATTTTTCCAGTATCAAGGAAACAAAATGCACAAATCAATAATGAAAAAACTGCTCAATTTAGAACATTTCCATCATAAAAGTCTACTCAGACTTCTGCAGTCCACCAGTATCAGTAAATATGCACAATTTCTGCAGAAGTAAAAGTCATCTAATCATACTTCTCAAGTGTACATCATTATGAGGAACATACCTCATTTGGGGTCTTAAAAAGTTCATGTTTCTCAAAGTTCCACACTGAAAGGTTCTGTCACACATTCAGTATTAGGAAATTTTTAACTGATATTCATGGTAAATAGAAATTAATCATAATAATTCATTAAATATCTTTTTTATAAGTAAAAGGAGCATATTTAAACCATCCTATGACCTTCCTAGTTGACGTTGTTAGTAAGCCATTAGTATGTGTTCCACATTTTGCCATTTGTTCAACAGTATAAGGGCTTATGTTCCTCATTTTGGAGATGGATGGTTGAGAGCTATGCATATAATTAATAATTCCACATTAAAGAGATCCGTAACTAACGAAGAGGTTGCTGCTAGCAAAAAACTTAAAATTTCATTGTTTTGTCTACAAATAAAGTGCCTGTTTCCCTTGAGAAATAAATTGCCTGTTCCATTAAAAACATAAGCTAGTAATATTGCAATAGGGAATGGATGGCAAACTGATAACAGGTTCATAGTTACTAGGTATCTCTGCCAAAGAGGACATTCTCAGGACTGCAGCATCCACTCTCTATAAAAGTATAACACAGCACTGGATCAGCAATCCATCTATACACTGTGGGAGATAAACTAAATACAGGACTTTCTTCCAGCAGATAAACTAAATACAGGAAATATACACACACTCACTTTCCAGCAGATAAACTAAATACAGGACTTTTTTTCCAAAAGATAAACTAAATACACACACAGACTTTCCTTCTAATGGATAAATTAAATACAGGGACTATACACACACTTGCACATTCACTTTCCAGCAGATGAACTAAATAGAGGGACTATTCCCCTAGCAGATAAACTAAATACACACACAAACTTTCATTCCACTAGATAAACTAAATACAGGAAATATGCACACACTCACTTTCCAGCAGATAAACTAAATACAGGACTTTTTTCCAACAGATAAACTAAATACACACACAGACTTCCCTTCTAGTGGATAAACTAAATACAGGGACTATACACACACTTGCACACTCACTTTCCAGCAGATAAACTAAATAGAGGGACTATTCCCCCAGCAGATAAACTAAATACAAACACAAACTTTCATTCCACTAGATAAACTAAATACAGGGACTATACACACACTAATTTTCCAACAGAGAAATTAAATATACACACAAACTTTCCTTCCAGCAGATAAACTAAATACAGGGACTATGCACACACTCACTTTTCAGCAGATAAACTAAATATGGGGATATTTCCCCAGCAGATAAACAAAGTATTTGACCATTTTCCTAGCAGAACAACTATATAGGGACCATTTCCAGCAGATAAACTAAATACAGAGTGGCTGGAACAACGGATTGATAAAATATAACATTAATGGGAACAGCCAGCCAGCAGATAAACTGCCTTAATGCCATCAGCAGGAACAGCCAAAACTAAATTAATACCATCAATGGAAATGGCCAGCCAGCAGATAAACTAAATTAATGCACGGTTACATGCACACAGAGCATTTCCAGCAGATATACAGCATTTCCAGCAGATGTTAATGCCATCAATGGTAATGCAATGTGCACAGCATTTCCAGCAGATCTTAATGCCATCAACGGGAATGGCCAACCAGGCAGCAGATAAACTAAATTAATGCAATGTGAATGGTTACATGCACACTTAGCATTTCCAGCAGATAAACTAAATACAGAGCACCCGGGAACAGTTACATGCCCACACAACAAAGCATTTCCAGCAGATAAACTAAATATACAGCATTTCCAGCAGATAAACTAAATACAGAGCAGCCAGTGTCTTAATGCCATCAATGGGTCAGGAATGGTTACATGCACACAGTTGACTTATGATGCAGATAAAGGCAAACACAGTTAAACAGTTCTTGGCCAGCAGATAAAACACAATGTTTCTGATTAAGCTTATGGCCCATTACAGTTGTTTTGTTACCTGGAGGCTGGCACATGTAGGCAGAGGTGGACTCTGCAAAATTTAAATTATGCCGCCATTGCTGTTATACTCAGTCCAACAAGCAGTAGCTGAAGCTGATGTCATCACACACCCCACTGTAGGCTGGTGATGCGTGGTGACATCAGCCAAAAAAAAAAAGGCTGGCAAATTCGGAAATTAAGGGGACCACTCACTTAATATTTTGCCCTCAAAACCAGTAAATACCGAGCAATTTGGTATGGTTGAGAGGTTACAGTAGAGCAGCTGTTGGGCTGCAATCAGGAACAGGGATATATAGTGTATGAGAGTAGCACGTACATACAGTACTGTGTCAATCTGTCTCCGAGTGCAGTTCATAAAGTGTGTGATTCTTTTATACACATGTTATAGAGCATAATCCAAAAATGTGAATCATAATTTTGAATGGTCACATAGTAAATACAGCATGCTGAGTGATTGTATGCCTCTACACTCTATGTTTATGATTCCCTGGTTCAGTCCTATTAAAATAATCAGTATTTTTTGAATGAGATATTTTGATCTGAAGTTATGCAAGTCAGGCATATGCAGACATATGTCATTATGTCATCTGCCTGACCTTGCACATTTAATTAAAATAAAGTTAAAGCCTACTGTTTGTGTGTGTGTGTGTATAAATATATATATATATATATATATATATATATATATATATATATATATATATATATATATATATATATATTGATTGATTAGTAACAGCCTAAGGCAGTCCTATAAAATGTTACCACAGATGCCCAATAGACTGAATTATATATTCCCTTAACTTTTGCTTCCCTTAACATTCAGTGTAGCAGTGATCATTATCCAATAAAGATTTAAATTCTTCAGGGGCATTAGGATTCCTTTTTTTCCTTAAAAGACAGTTCAAATGGCTGACCACCCAAACACTAACCCAGCTAATGTGTCTGTTCAGTTTTACAGTGTAAACATTCTTCAGTTACCTCTCATATTACATGAATAATTATTTAGTAGCACCCAAGACAGTCCTATAAAATATTACCTCAGCTGCCCTGTCCGGTAAAATTAGATATCCCCTTAACTTTCAGTAGGACACTATTAATAAGTGCAGTACTCTCAAACATGTTTCATATGGAAAAATGATGCTGCTCTTGTGTTTTCCCTGTAAATAATTTCCGAATCATCTATCAAGATTAGATCAGAGTGTTACACGGGTAATTCTATTTACTGCTAATGAATGTCCCAAGTGAGCTCTAACTGTAGCTTTATAGAAAAGGCAAGATGGTATCACTATTTCTAGACGGCATTATACTTTGTTCAGTTAACTTTACAGATAAGTAGGGACAATGATTTATAAATGTTATTACTAGCTAAAATCCATACACATATTCATGCAGTGTATTGAGCTGTTGCTTAAAGTGTTAAAACAGAATCAGTAGAATGTTGTAGCCTGTGTTTGTGTGTGTGTGTGTGTGTGTGTGTGTGTGTGTGTGTGTGTGTGTGTGTGTGTGTGTGTGTTTGAATGCTTTTTTCTTAATAATTGTTTAAAGATAGCTAAAGATGCATTTCTAAGGTGGTATTCTAACTGATTAGTACAGCAAAGACGAAATAGAGAATGCCATGTAATGCATCTTGGGTAAGAAGGAGGGGGGCATACACTGTGTAATGTGGATAGCTGTAGCTTATGGGAAACTGAGCATTCACATTTTTAAGGGAGAATACTTAAGCTTTGCAGTTTCAGTTTGGCTGTCCTAAAACCTATTCCGTCATTTTAAAGGTAACTTATATTGTGTATGATTATGTTCCTGCTGGCCCTAGGTGGTTGCCTAGGTCAGAAATCAGGAACATGTTATATAACGCTCGGAGGATCGGTGAACTGAGTACAAATTATGAGGTGAAGATAAAATATGTTGTTGGTAGTGAAATAAGTCTTCAGTGTTTTAACAAAGAAGTAAAAAAAGCATAACCTCCTTCACGTTTCTTAACATGTGTTAGCATTTGCAAACCATATCTCTAAATATCTGATAAGATAGAGTAAAAACAATGTGAAGTAGAACATTTTAGTGTATACATGAATACTATCATACCAAGAACATTGTTCTTTATTGCTTTTTAATTATTGTCTGCAGTATACACAATAGCTAAAATTGTCCCAAAACAGAGTTCTGCAATATGGAATTGCACGTGTACATTAATATATGACTTTCAGACTTGTGTATGCTATCCATCTATAGCTTTACTAATGCCTGTACATTGATATTACCACCTTCCTATCCTTGGAAACCACTTCTCATACACATCACATTATTTTATAAGAATTAATCACAGCATTCTTGTAATTAATATGATTGCTCATTTTTACATTGCCTAGTGCTCCAAGTCCTTGTCTAGACATGTCTTTAAAATATTTTCCCGCATGTCTGGTAATTAGCAGAGAGGATTAAGGCTATGAGCTGTTAATGAGCTGCATTTGATTCCATTGGCCATCATTTTCTACCGTATGACTCTGACCATGTCACGTAAACAGACATTGCTCTGGGGCAGTTGGGAAACTGCATGGGCTCCTCACTGGCCTTTTGGACTGCATGCCAGGTAATTACCTCAGAACCTTTGAAGTTATACATCAAACCTGCATTATGCTGCCTCAAGTGCAACACCTTACATTTATCTGCATTAAACTTTAACTTCAAGAAGTATGACCAAGCTTCCAACCTACTCATATCCCTGCTATGACTAATTCCCCCTACACCTACCACCCCCTAATTTGGTAATATCTGAAAACAGGTTTAGTTTACCCTTGATCCAAGTATATTGCCAGTTACATACACATTTAAAATACTAGTTCTGAGCCTTACTCATGTAGAACTCCCCCAGTCTTCTGAATTCCCTTGGGTAGTACCTCTGTCACAATTGCTGTTTGTGCTCTCCCTTATCCACTCTACTACCCATCCTGCCACAATGCATTTCAAAATTCAAAAGTCTTACTGACAGCCATTTATAATATATCCACTTGTTCTCCATTCCCTTCCCTTCATAAGGCATCTATATCCAGTCACAAAAAAATGGATCAAATTCAAAGATTTTTTTTTAGCAAACCCATGCTGGCAATCATTTTGAATCAGTTACAAGTTAAAAACATGTTTTCTTCCCTCAGGATTTGTTTCAGGATTTTTCTGCATTTTTTCCACTTCTGGTGTCAATTGACCTGCCTATAATTTACCCATGATGCCAGAGTGCTTTTCCATTGCCCCACGTCATGCAATTTATTACTCTTGCCTATCTCCAGCTATTTTGACAATAACTCCATCCTCCTGTGCTCTGTTAAACAGGACTGCTAGCTACCTGCCAAACATCTGGCCTCAGGGCCTCATCATCTTGAACTGTGATAAATCTATTACTTGCACCAAGAACAAGCCTCAGAATGTCGAAATAGGAGGGTTGCAATATTCCTGTAGTCTGTATTTGCATGATGAGGACTGCCTAGGTCATGCACTGAATGAATGAACTGTTGACCCAGGGAAGAGAAAAAAGGTGAGTTTTGCTTCTCCCTCTTGGTTTGTGTGACCTCAGAGTAGGTATATGTAGAATTCAGTGGTCTGAGGCTTGAAGTTACCTTGTAGGATGAAATAGGGGTCTCACCCTTCTAAAAAAAAGAATATGTTTTTGTGTTTTCCAACAGCAAGAATGTAACTATTTGGTGACCACAAATTCCCAAGGTTTAAGACATTTTAGCTAGATTAAATGTGCATTGAGTAAACTGACACAAAAATAATACATGCAAACATCTGGAATAGCCCAAGCTCTTCCTCGATTAAGATTCTTCATCATTCCACATTTCAGTTTCTATTACAGATGTCTTCTCCCATGCTGATGTAGAAAGCAAGGTGAAGCCGGTGCCAATAAGGAGATGAAGCAGACTCAAAAACCAAGACTTTAAGGTACCAACCAACTCGAAAAAGCCACAATACAAACTCCAGTACGAACACTGCTTTATTGACCCAGGTTAACTTCTTCAGAATACAAACTCTCTTTACAACTCACTCATTTTATACATTGCCAATTATTCAATAATCTCAATTAATAGCCTAATTTCCCACCAAAAATTCTTAAAAAGGAAATGGCATTTTTATAAAAAATTCATTCTGTTTAAATACAAACATATTCATTCAATGTTAACACATATACATATATATATATTCTAAAGTAATGTACTAAATGTTCTTAAAAACTGCTAACTAAATACCTAAACTATTTATTTTAACTTTAAATAATTTGTTTGTGTAAATACATATATAAGAACCTATTTAGTGAATAATTTATCCAACATATATTGTATAATGTATATCTGTACATATCTTAATATATTCAACTGAGACCTATATATTGCTAAAATATCCCTTGTGAGTATGTTATGTATGATGAATTATGTATAAAAAATAATAAATAAAAATACAAATATACTAGTATGCATATATAAACATAGCCAGTATATCCAATATTATTATAATGAGATATATAATGTACATATATTGTTTAAATACAATTGATGTATATATGATGTTATATACTTATAGTATGCAATCTAATATTTATTAAATTAATTATACCAACATATTATATTATGAATTATCCTGATCTATTAATATAATAACTATGTATGTATTGAACTGTGTAAACTATATGTAACCTATTTTATAATGAAATTAATATTATTGAATATGATATAATGTTGTATGTAATACCATGTATCATTTATTGTATTGTATTTCTTTAATATTGATGTGCATGGTATTATATTCATTTATACCCATACATACATGAATTTTGAATCTGCCATTTAAGTTCTTCCATATCTAAAATGATACATTATTATTCTTCTTTGTGTAGTTGTTTTAAATTTGATTGACCACCATAAATTTAATTTTATGATCATATTTTCTATAATGTGTCTTGCTAGAGCATTTACTATTTTTGTGGTGCTGTATATCTAATAAATGTTCTTTACTTCGTTCTCTAAATTTTTACATTGTTGACACAAAGTTGTAAACATTTTATAATGTCCACTTATCTATTGTTGCATTCATGTGATCTAATATTGGTACCTGTTTCATAAATTGTTTATAAATGTGATTACATGTATCACATGTGCCACATTCTATTTTTTTTTCTCTTGTTTGTTTCCAATATTTCTTTTTTTTTATAATATTTTTTAAAGAAGGACTCTTCTTGTATATAAAATTTTATTGGTCCGTTAAATGACAAAGAAGTCCCAATTTCTCTTAATGATATGTTCTATGTCTTTAGAACAATCATCAAATTTAATAATATATAATGGGATGTTGTTGTAACCATCTTTATCCAATATGTCTTCATTGTCAAATGATATTTTATTTAACGAGCCTGTTTTTAAAATTGCTGTATACATTCCATTTTTTCTTTTATTGATTACTTCATTAAATATTTTAACACAAAATTGTTCAGGGTATCCCCTGTTCATAAATAATTGCATAATGTATTTCATTTCTGACCATCTGCCCTTTAACAATGGCTTTCTTCTGAGGTGCAGGGGTGCCATAAATCAAATGCAGCATTTGTTTGAAAAGTAGGTTTCCTGTGTATTTGTGTTTTTAAATTGTTTGTTTCTTTATCATATGTTATATCTACATCCAAATAATTAATTTTATTTTCTTGGACATTATAAGTGAATTTCAAAAATTTTACTGTGGTATTAATATATTCTAAAAATTTTTCCAATATATTTTGATCTTTATTTTTATCTTGATCCCATATGATAAATATGTCATCCAAATATCTGGTATACATTATAAGATGGTCACGAAACTCTGTTGTAAATAGATAGTTATGTTCCCAATAGCTCATGATAACTTATTTGTTGGAAATAACTACCTTCAAAAAATATGTAATTATTGTTAAGTACTATTTCCATAAGATTTATTAATATGTTAATTTGATCTTGTTCATAAAGATTTGTCCCAAAAAGTTGTTCTTCAAGCCATAAAAGGCCTACATCATGAGGAATTGTGGTGAATAAATTTACAACATCTATTGTTATAAAACATATTCTCTCTTCATAGAGACTTTATTAAGTCTACTCAAAAAATCCCATGAGTCTTTGGTTATGTAACTGAAACATTTCATGCTTTCCTTAAAAAAATGATCCAAATACATACTTATATTACATGTTACACTTCTGTGTCCATCTACTATGGGTCTAAATTCAAGATTATTAAGGCCTTTGTGTATTTTTGGTATTCCGAAGATACCACTGATAACTGGATGTTCGTTTTGTAAAAATTCATATTCTTTTTCAGTGATACCCCCTTGGTATAACATATCTTCTAACAAGTTGTCTATTCTTTTGTAAGCTATATGCACTTGATTTCTACTTATTTCTAGATATGTCTTACTCATTAACATATTAATCATGTATAAGCTATAATCAGTATAGTCCAATATGACTATACCATTACCTTTGTCAGGCCTCATAATTCTTAGTTTTGGATCATTTTTTATGTCATTGAGTAGTTGTTTTTCAATTGTTGTAATATTGACATGTTTATTATATTTATATTTCTTATAATATGTTCTATATCATATCATCACTTCCCTTTTCAAAATACATAATTTCATCATTCATGGGTGGATTGAATAGGCTTGGTTATACTGTTGTTGAAATATACTTTTAAATTCAATTTCCTTGAAAATAGCTTTAAGTCTAATATAGATTCTACCATGTTGCCTTTAATACATGGGACAAAACTAAGTCCTTTTGAGAATAAATCAGCATGTTCTACTGTTATATGCTTGGAAGAATAGTTATATATTTTGTAGTCTTGCTTTGTATTCATAATAATTTGTGGATTACTTAAAAAATGCTCATTATGTTCTACTATTAAATCTATATCCAAATTTGCTTCTACATGTACTTCTTGTGATTGCATACTGTCATCATTCCTAGTTATGTAATTATCTGGATTGTGATCTATATAAAAATTAACTAAATGATTGTGATCACTGGAATGTTCTAATATATACTCTTTACCAAATGTATCTCTTTCAATACATGTAACATCGCTTATTCCATCTTCATGATACTGATATGTGCTTAATTCTAATAACACTGTATCATGCTCTTTACCATCTTTATCTTGAGATTGTTGAATATTTGAACAACTGTTGCTAACATAATGATGCATACTACTATTATCTTGTATCACATCTGTAATGGGTACATATACATCGGAAGAAGTCATTGGTACAATATAATTATCATTGTTACAAATAGGCATGGTGTAAAAGTCTGTATGGGACTTACTCACAGGATGAATTTGATGTTCTGAACTGTCCAAAGAAGGCGTTACATAAGGTCCAAAGTTGAGTACCAAGTGTGTCTGTACTCCCGTTTCCAGTTGGGAAATTGCATGGGCTCCTCACTGGCCTTTTGGACTGCATGCCAGGTAATTACCTCAGAACCTTTGAAGTTATACATCAAACCTGCATTATGCTGCTTCAAGTGCAACACCTTACATTTATCTGCATTAAACTTTAACTTCAAGAAGTATGACCAAGCTTCCAACCTACTCATATCCCTGCTATGACTAATTTAATTTGGTAATATCTGAAAACAGGTTTAGTTTACCCTCGATCCAAGTATATTGCCAGTTACATACACATTTAAAATACTAGTTCTGAGCCTTACTCATGTAGAACTCCCCCAGTCTTCTGAGTACCTCTGTCACAATTGCTGTTTGTGCTCTCCCTTATCCACTCTACTACCCATCCTGCCACAATGCATTTCAAAATTCAAAAGTCTTACTGACAGCCATTTATAATATATCCACTTGTTCTCCATTCCCTTCCCTTCATAAGGCATCTATATCCAGTCACAAAAAAATGGATCAAATTCAAAGATTTTTAGCAAACCCATGCTGGCAATCATTTTGAATCAGTTACAAGTTAAAAACATGTTTTCTTCCCTCAGGATTTGTTTCAGGATTTTTCTGCATTTTTCCACTTCTGGTGTCAATTGACCTGCCTATAATTTACCCATGATGCCAGTGCTTTTCCATTGCCCCACGTCATGCAATTTATTACTCTTGCCTATCTCCAGCTATTTTGACAATAACTCCATCCTCCTGTGCTCTGTTAAACAGGACTGCCAATACCTGCCAAACATCTGGCCTCAGGGCCTCATCATCTTGAACTGTGATAAATCTATTACTTGCACCAAGAACAAGCCTCAGAATGTCGAAATAGGAGGGTTGCAATATTCCTGTAGTCTGTATTTGCATGATGAGGACTGCCTAGGTCATGCACTGAATGAATGAACTGTTGACCCAGGGAAGAGAAAAGGTGAGTTTTGCTTCTCCCTCTTGGTTTGTGTGACCTCAGAGTAGGTATATGTAGAATTCAGTGGTCTGAGGCTTGAAGTTACCTTGTAGGATGAAATAGGGGTCTCACCCTTCTAAAAAAAAGAATATGTTTTTGTGTTTTCCAACAGCAAGAATGTAACTATTTGGTGACCACAAATTCCCAAGGTTTAAGACATTTTAGCTAGATTAAATGTGCATTGAGTAAACTGACACAAAAATAATACATGCAAACATCTGGAATAGCCCAAGCTCTTCCTCGATTAAGATTCTTCATCATTCCACATTTCAGTTTCTATTACAGATGTCTTCTCCCATGCTGTTACTTCTCTGACTAGAATATTTTATCTCTATAGCAGAATGTGTTTACGTGTGGAAAAAAAAATAACAAATCACTTGCAGAATGAGATAACAGCTTATAGCAGTCACTGAATACTGAAAGGATTATAGGCCATGCTATACTGTCTTTGCATTGTCAGAACTTATGGTAAGCACTGCTTTTATGTTTTTGGATTTCATATGATACATAAAAATAAGATAGGTAGTGACCAGAATAATGAACTTCTCATTTACAAAGCCAAATGGAAGATGAACAAAGAAGTATCTAGCACATTTGTTTTAAAAGTGATTTTCTTTTTAAAGCCTCAGATCAATTCGGGGAGTACAAAATAGCCTAATTTAGGCTTGATTTGATTGAGTAGTCATTGCACCAGCTGGCTCAGCTTTAAATATAATTGAATATCATTCATTTTGTGATGTGGTGATGATTTAGGTTATAACTTATTAAAATATGATGGCATTTCTAATAATTTGAAGAAATCAGTTTATGAAAAAATATTGACTGTTTTCATTATGCATCACTATTGCCCTGTTGTTTTTTTTCCCATTTTATTATTACATTGTCAATATTTGAAATTGAGGTGCATCCTTGTTGGTATGTTATTTACAATGTATTCTCAGGAAAAACAATTGCTTCAGATTGTAAAAAAGCCTACCAGGAAACAGAACATACTAGACTTTGTCTGTGTTCTTGAAGAAATTACTGTTACTTCATGTCAAGTTTCACCATTGTTGGTGTGCAGTGATCATGGGGTTATAAAGGTTCATTTCTTCTTAGATGATTCTGCCAAACTGAAATCTAAACCAATTTAAACAAGATTAAAAACATTATATGGAAGCAAAGCACTCCAGGGATCTAAACCTTGTCATCACAATGAACAAAACATGCTGGAGGGATAGGTTCCGGACCCAGAGACTCCCCATACTCTGAAATAGACTGCCCATGCATGACAAGCAGAGTGCCTCCTTGGCCCTCTTCAAAGGGAACCTTGACGATTGGATGGGAGATAGGAAATTCACCCCGATAATCACGTCAGTCACCCTCCTAGACAGGGGTCCAGGGGAGTAAATATTGTGGAAAGAAATATCCAGGGAATTGTTATGGCTAGGGTTGTATAGGCTCTATGGCCGATAGCCTAGTACCACCCTATGAACCTATGAACCTATAAATGATGCATTTAGTGGAAAATCTGCAGAATGAGTGTGGAAAGTTTTGAAAGAGAAATTGTTTGAATGCAAAAAATCAGGATCTAGGTTCTAGGTACACAATATCAGGAGGATATATTTCTATGAGAACAAGAGACTTGATTAATGTAAGAGATAACAATAACAAATGGAAAAAGAGGTTGAACTACAACTTCTGTGATTTCCAAAACCTATTGGAATACAGCCATGGAAAGGAGTCTATACAGAAAGAATGTTAGGGGCTGCTGCTGCTTTAATTCATGTGTATGTGCTACAAGCTGTAGTAAATGTTGCTGCTGCCAATAAGTCTAGGCCAAGAAGGAAAAGAGTTTTCAGACCCGGTTTAACTTATCACAATCTGCATGATATGGAAATTGTACAGCACTACAGGGTGGATAGAGACACACTACAGGAACTCTGCAACCTTTGTCTTCCTCATCTCAGACCAAGAGAAAACTGAGGGGAACCCGTACCAGTGGAGACAAAGGTATTCATAGCACTTAGAATTTAGCTACAGATACCTTTCAGAGACCAACAGGGGATATTCTGGGGGTGTCACAGGCATCAGTATCCATGAATTCCTGAATGCTATGCGCCAACATGCCAATGACCACATATATTTCCCCCGTACTCCTGAAGAGAGGCCCCAGGGAATTACTATGACTCAGATATCTGGCACACCTCCCAGCTGTATCAGATGTTCACTGGGGGGATATCCCAAAGGGTCATTTAGTGGAGGATGCAGATTATGCATTGGAACCGTGACGGGTGATGCCCATGAGAAATGCACACACACACACACTTACTTACGAGGACCATAATGAGGCACATGCTCAAGCCAGAAATAACACAGAGTATGTGTTTGGGCTGCTCAAGTCACGGTTCCAGTGCCTAGCTACATCTGGGGGAGTCCTGCTGTACAAGCCACATACATGTACTGAAATATTCACGGTCTGTGCCATGCTACACAGCATCATCCTGAGAAAGCAATTTCCACAGGATCAACAAGGAGAAGCGGCACACATCCTACCACCAATGGCAAGGTCACCACACAAGCAGGTGATGAGTCAGAGGGGGAACCAGCATCTGCTGTGGTTGTTGGCAGATGTAAGCATGCTCAATATGTCCTTTCATTGGCTAAAAGGCACAGTCACTCACCATCTAAGAGGCTAAAACCTTCATCCTACGCATATACATATAGTAACATTGATGCCAGGCAATGCTCACAACCTTTACCTACCCATGTAATGGCTGTGTACTGCTAGTATCAGACTCAGCCCTGAACTAAAACTTTTACAACTGCTGGATTTACAAGGCAAGTGCTGAACTTGGAGTGTTAAAACAGTATTATGTAATGTACAAATGAATGGCATAACCTTGCATGTCTTTAGTTGGTAATATAAGCAAGTAAACGGTGGGTGATCTGTGCAGAAAATATTTTAACATGTGACAGCAGAGACTTGTGTGACTATATATGTCCTGTCTCACATAGCAGGCCTCAGACATCAAAGATTCACACAGTCATACTTCTCAAAAGTACTGATAATTACCGAATGTTCTCAGTTTAACACCAAACCTTTGTACAGGAAAGTCATTAAAGAGAGAGGTTAGAATGTATTGAGACCCATTTCAGTTTCAGACTTCATAGCCCTCACAAGATCACTAACAATACTGATGAAAAAATTGGTTGATTCTATCAACTGTCTAACTTTCTATGACCAAAATATGTCAAAAGTACAAGTAGCAAAACAACAACACAAATGCAGATATACTAAAGACTAAGTCAGCTATGCACTCTGAGCCTCAGACACAAATGCTTTGTATCTCTAAATCCAAAATATAGAAAACAACAGTATGGCACAGTTACCATCACTTGCACAGGGTGTTTTGTGTGTGTGTGTGTGTGTGTGTGTGTGTGTGTGTGTGTGTGTGTGTGTGTGTGTGTGTAAGACAAGGAAGCAGGCAGACATATGGATAAAGTAACAAATGGCCAGTGAGAGAAAATGAGCTTTAAGCATCACAGCTGAATCATGTAATTGTTGCGGGTGTGTCTGTATGGGTCCTCCAAGTGAAACTGGTGTGTGACTGTCTGCATGTACACATCCATGCTCTGTGCTAGCTCTATGTCTTGGTAGATCAGACAGGTGTGAGCCATTCAGACCTCTCAAGCATACTGAATTGCTCGTTATTTACCAGTTTTGACGGCAAAATATTGGGGTGTCACAAATTCCTGAGTGGCCCCCTTAATTTTCAAATTTGCCGGTCTTTTTTTTTTTTGGCTAATGTCACCACATATTACCAGCCTGCAGAGACGTGCATGATGACATCAGCTTCAGCTACTGCTTGTTGGACTGAGTATAACAGCGATGGTGACATAATTAAAATTTTGCAGAATCTGACTCCACCTACATGTGCCAGCCTCCAGGTAACAAAACAACTCTAATGGGCAGTAAGTTTAATCAGAAACATTGTTGTATTTTATCAGCTGGCCAAGAACTGTTTAACTGTGTTTGCCTTTATCTGCATCAGTCGTGAGTCTGGCCAAGAAAGAACTGTGTGCATGTAACCGTTCCCGACTTGTTGATGGCATTAAGGCACTAGCCACTCTGTATTTAGTTCATCTGCTGGAAATGCTGTATATTTAGTTTATCTGCTGGAAATGCTTAGTTGTTTAGGCATGTAACTGTTCCCAGCTGCTCTGTATTTAGTTTATCTGCTGGAAATGCTGAGTGTGCATGTAACCATTCACATTCCATTAATTTAGTTTATCTGCTACCTGGCTGGCCATTCCCATTGATGGCATTAAGATCTGCTGGAAATGCTGTATATCTGCTGGAAATGCTCTGTGTGCATGTAACTGTGCATTAATTTAGTTTATCTGCTGGCTGGCCATTCCCATTGATGGCATTAATTTAGTTGCTGGATGTTCCCACTGATGGCATTAAGGCAGTTTATCTGCTGGCTGGCTATATCCATTGATAGCATATTTTATCAATCCATTGTTCAGGCCACTCTATATTTAGTTTATCTGCTGGAAATGGTCTCTGTATTTATCTGTATTTAGTTTATCTGCTGGAAATGGTCCCTGTCTTTAGTTTTCTGCTGGGGAAATGGTCAAATATTTAGTTTATCTGCTTGGGAAATAGTCCCTGTATTTAGTTTATCTACTGGATGAAAGTCTTGTATTTAGTTTATCTCCCACAGTATGTAGATGGATTGGTGATACAGTACTGTGTTATACTTTTAAACAGGGTGGATGCTACAGTCCTGAGAATGTCCTCTTTGGCAGAGATACCTAATAACTATGAATCTGTTATCAGTTTGCCACCCATTCCCTAGTGCAATATTACTAGCCTATTTTTGTAATGGAACATGCAATTTATTCCTCAAGAACAACAGGCTCTTTATTTGTAGATGAAACAATGACATTTAAAGTTGTTTGCTAGCAGCAACCTCTTCATTTGTTACAGATTTCTTTAATGTTGAATTATTAATTGGATGACTTTTACTTCTGCAGAGATTGTGCATATTTACTGATACTGGTGGATTGTAGAAGTTTGAATAGACTTTTATGATGGAAATGGTCTGAATTGAGCAGCTTTGTCATTACTGGTTCATGCATTTTGTTTTTTTGCTTACTGGGAAAATGTTCAAAACAATAAATTTAAAATGCAGTCTAACAAGTGTGCTGTATTATATAAGGAATTAATCAGGAATATGTATCAAAGAAAACATGTATGTTTTGTGTGCAAGGAGCCTATGATTTGAAAACAACTCAAAGGTAACCTTTATCCGCCACTGACCAGATGAATTTTCTTTGAATGTGAGTTTTAATGCTGTTTCAATGAATGTGAGTTTACTTTCAAGGGCAGAGAAGTTTTAATGCTACGTCTATGTTCATTGTGAGACTGTATTGCTTTGTTTAGCAGATGTCTGTTAGTGTTTGTGCTATAAAATGAAAACAAAAGTTTTAAATGAAATCCAAGTAATCATTGTAGAAGTAAAGCAGTATGGACATTACAGTGTTTATGGTAAATGGGGGAAAATATCTAAGTAATGGGAGTTGGAATGGCTGCATGAGGGAGGGCTTTGTATGGGGGGCTGCATTTGACCATTATTTTGTGAGGGGGTGAAGGGTGGCAAACTCAGACAGCCCTGGTCCAGAGGGCAGCACAAACTCTAGCTACACCACTGATCAGTAGGCCATGGAAAATGACTTTTGGAGATCTTAGCAAAGTATAATATTCTTTTGTTACGATTAGAATATTGCCTACCTTAATTGCCCTACTTTTACCACAAAACCTATATACTGCATGTCACCAAAAACAAAAAAGCTTCATCTTTTCACTTCCCAGTGAACATCATTGCTACACATTTAAAAAAAAAATTGGTTACCATTTACTACAGGGTCTGGGGCCACATTTTGGTTGTCTGTTCTTCGATTTGTTGTGAAAGTTGGTATCCCACAATTCCACTGGAGTGGGCGGGGTTACATAATTACATATGCAAAGTTTGTTAATCAGCGCACAGATTTGTACCTATTTTTCATGAACCTTTGTCCAGATTTTCTATGTTTCCAGGTTGAGACGTATGACTGTGTTGCTTTGGAGCTCACCTGAATCACTGTATGTGTCTGGGAGTAAGATGGATTTGTCTGAGCATTAGTGAACTCTGGTGCTGATAAAGAAATTCCCACAATGGAGGTTTTTTTTTTTTTTACAGCACTAGTATGTTGCTTAACTCAGTGTGTTGAGCAACATGTTAGAAGGGAAGGGGATCACTATGCAAAAAAGTGCAAAAGTCACATAGATTGTACCTCTGGAACTAGATCTGCTACCTTGATGGTGATGTGAATATGAACAGCATATGACTGGGGAGATGGTTCATTTGTATATGTACTCTTTGCATGGCGTACTGTACATGTACAACAGGGCAAGACCTTGTACAAGGTGTTCCCCCTCTGTGTACTAGGCCTTCCACTCATCAATCCATCCATCCACAACCTCTTTCCCCTTTTTGCAAGTGGGGTTGGAGTATCAGTTTTAACAGTGACAGTCACCTTGAGCCAAGTTTCACACCGCAAGGTTGTTAGTTGCACCGCTGCTGTTCTTCTATACCACACACTCATATGTCCAGTTTAGAGTGTCAAGTTCACCTAATGCCTATCTTTCTAGTGTGTGAGGTAAAACATACAAATGAATTACTAAAGGCTTTGATATGCAGATACATTGCGTACCAGCCCTGCTCCACATCGCATAAAGTTTTATGAATGAATAGCACCTAGAAACACATTTAGATTATCCGTGTGTATTAACATGAGCACAGTAGCAGCTACCTTTAGAGAATGATGACAGTATTTTAAACTGATACAGGTTTCCTTTCAGTATTCTGAGGCTCAGCAATTTATATCCTATTAATTGTTGTTAATCTTTATCTTAGTCTCTGATTAATGTGCAACAGGATTGATGTCCTGCAAAGAAGCAAAACTAGGATGTCACATAAAGAAACCCAGAAAGTCAGGAAATGTTTTGATCTAATGTAATCAATATTATGATTTTTGGAGGGATAGTAAACCTCCCTGCAACCCACATATGCTAGCCAAACCCACTATTAATTCAGCCTTGAGACATACAACTTTTGTGAACAGGAAATATTTTGATTGCTAGAAAACTAAGTACATTAGATGATGAGTAACATTCGAGCTGAAATATTAAAGCAGCAATGCTGAGGAAAGCTACTTCCCATTTACATGTCAGTACAGGAATGCCTTTTTCTCCTGAAGAAATCATGATAGCACTACATTTTAGTTGGCAACCTTTATTCTTGTAATGCCTTGTTTCTTGTAGCAGCTTTGCTGAATGCTCTAGTCTGTCACCTGCAAGGACACAAAGCTGTTTCTTTGCAGCTATTTTTGATACAAATAAAACTGAGTACCTGGTTATCAGCTGTTGACAATGTACTTCAGTACTGAATTTTGTAAAGTTGTATAGTTATAAAAGAAGTAAAGACTATATATATATATATATTCAGTAGATGCAGTTTTGATGATTTTTTTTTAAAATTCAGAGATCTGATACAATGTCTGTTGGTATTATGTTGTGTAACCATCCAAGGAGTGTGATCTGTTAAATGTGCACTTACACTGAGGTATGACTGTTTCCTGCATTTGGTCCATTAAAACAATAGAGCATCCAAAGTAAAAAGAAGAACATTTGCATGAAAAATATGTTTAATTTCAGCCGTTCCAGGTTCTAAAATATAATCAAGTAGAGGCATATGGCATAACATCTCTTAATTTATGCCATAATAATACTATTAAACAGAAGCATGCATAAGCCATTTGTAGTAGAGCATAACTTTTTATAGAAAAAAACTTTTGATGGCAATTTTCATCTTTATATGTCCTGCTCTCTACCTTTCCTCACATGCTTCTAAATTAAACTTCTTGCCTCAGTCCTCACCACTGACACCTGTGAGAAGCATTCCCTTTCAAAGAAATAGATACACACAGTATTTCCAGATATCTGTCTCCCTCCAGGGCCCCAGTAAGGTTCCCCACTAGCACAGCTAAAGGGTTAAGTCCTCAGATGAGTGTCCAAACCAAGTCCTCCAGCACCCTCTCTGTGAAACCAGTGCTTCATGTCCCTGCTCCAAGTAGCTATCACATACATGCTGTGAGATTTGATTCTTCACACACACACACACACACACGCACACACACACACACACACACACACACACACACACACACACACACACACACACACACACACACACACACACACACACACACACACACACACACACACACACACACACACACACACACACACACACACACACACACACACACACACACACACACACACTGAGAAAGGCTGGCACATCACTGTCACCAGACACTCCACAATCAGCTATTCTAATATCCTTAACAAAGGGGTGTCCAATTATACTGTGTAATATTAATACTAATACAAATGGTAGTACTTGACCAAGACAGCTCGGCCTTCAGTAGTGATCCACACAGTGTTACCAAATAAATATAAGCATTCTCAAAGGTTAAATACTTTCTAAAAGGACTATTCAAAATAAAAGTTTTAAATATATTTAATAATAAATAATAAAAGAACATGAAAATACTGGATATTTATTTACAGTAAACCACAGAGTTCAAATCACAGCAGAATGACCTCATCTGGTCACCTGACTGTAGGTTTTTACACTTTCCCTTTGAAGCTTGAGACTGAATGCTAGCATAGATGTGATAAGATGCACATCTAAACTTTTGCTAATGTTAATGGCAGTGCCTGGAGCTTCCCCTCTTTTTACTGAGCTAATGAACAAAGGCTTCTTTTAGACATGTCACCTCCAGTCCTACTCAGAGCTGTCAGATAAACACTTCCATTGCCCAACAGGTGATCCAATTAACAGTACTTGTCTTAAAGTAAAAAGTACGCTAGCTGTTTAACCTCTTCTCTTCCAGTGTCCTTTGCTAACAACTGCATTCTCCCAACCTAGCTTTCTTACCTCTTGTTCATCTAGGCTTCTTATAAACATGATTCTTTCTCAATAACTGCTAATTCCACATGATACTTTGTTCTATGTAAATATTGTAAATCATTTTCTCTCTCACTTTGAAATGTAATTGTAGTAATCCACATTATATTTTGTTCTATGTAAATATTGAACATATTTTTTCTTTCACTTGGATTTGCATTGTTATTTTTAAATGTTTCGTCTTACTATACATTTCTGTATCTTTAGCTTGATTTTGTGCTGTGGAGCTTTTCTCCCTGGGCCTCCACTGAAAACAGGCTCCCTGGGCCCAGTAGACTTCCACGGTCATCAAACTGGAAATAAATAAATAAATAATAAATAAATAACATGTATACATACAGTCTCACATGTATATTCCTTCTCTGTCCTGCAGGACCCACTGTTGATACATTTTTTAACACTAGCAACTTTACAAACACATTTTTTATTTTCAAATGCCATATAGTTCTAATACAGTTGTAACATAACCAACTGTACAAATCAGTTTGATATTCAAATGCCATACAGTTCTAATACTTTGTAACATTAGCATTTGTACAAATCAGTTTGATATTCAAATGCCATACAGTTCTAATACTTTTGTGATGCAAACATCTTGTATGAATCAGTTTGACATTCAAAGGACATATCATTTGTTACAGATGGATATGTTGGCAATAGACCATGTCATTACACTTCTATTACAGCATGATGTAATCAATATGAGATAGGCATCTGAACCCATCCATCGATGAAGGATATATGTCTGGAATGTCAGGAATCATACACTGGATGAGTGCCTTTTTGGGATGGTGATATTTATTTGCTACTGACTGTATATCACACATGCATAATGCAAGTGCACATTTTAGATGAATGTATGATGTTTACTCGCACTTACACTTAACTTGAGGGAGACATACATACTAGCAGAATAATGCAATTTTTTTGTTATCAGCCAGCAATTCTATTTGTAGTTAAAGCAGGTATGCAGATTGTGAGTCATTTCTAATAGTCTAAAAAAAGCATCACTAGTAAAATGCAAAAAATGTTGATGACTGTAACCTGGGATTTTATGATTTTTTATTTGTTAATATTTCTGAACCATTCTATGAATAACTATTTTATTTTCTTACCTGAAAAGACTAGTACAGTGATAAGCTGTGTTGTTTTTAGCTCTGTGTTCATTTGTACTATTATTGTATGTTGTACTTGACTGGTAGTTTTGTTAAAACATTTTTAAATTAGTCTGTATATGAGCCTCACATTTTGCTCATTGCTGTGCACTGCACAGCTGGTTTTAGCATTGCCTTGTATAGATGCAAACACACAGGAACATTATTTTTCCCTAGAGACATTCCAGTAGAATCCTCAACTTCCCTGCTGAGAAAAGGGCAACTCAGTTGTACCCTAAGCAGCGCTCTGACACTTATCATCCGCAACCTACTATACATCAACTGCCTTTGCTATTCCAAGTCAAACTAGTCCACTAGTTAAGGCAAAGTCCTACGTACAGCTACCTCACTTCCTTCTCAAAAACTACATTCAGAAAAATCCTGCCACAATGGATGGGCAATTTCCCATCATTTCTCCTGCCAGATTGATTGATATGGGCATCTTGAAGCAATGTAGCAATTGCTTTATGTATACTGACAACCATTTACTCCTAAAGCAAACTAGCACCCTATGTGAGAGATGCAAATACACAGTGGAATTGGAGTCAATTCTCTCACGTAAAAACAAACTAGACATAAACAGATTATCAGCACACAGACTTCACCTCTCACACAAACCTCATCCCTCATACAAAGTAAGGCCATGACATATAAACCCACATATGCAGAGGTACTCACTAAAAGCCTACCAAAAGAACAGAGACCTCCCAAACACACACTGCCCACCCTCACCACTAATCAAAAAGAAATCATTACATTTATTGACACGCGCACACACACGCACACACACACACACACACACACACACACACACACACACACACACACACACACACACACACACACACACACACACACACACACACACATGTTTCTCAACAAATAAGTCCCTAAGGCAAAACACATCAAATGTCTTGGTCATAGGTGACTCCACAGTAAGACACACAGATGTCCCCTCACTAGACTGGACAAGGAAAATGTCATGGTTAGCTGCCTATCAGATGTCAGGATCCGACAAATCACACATGCACTCAAGTCAGTCAACAACAAGTACCATTATGGCTCTGTCATATACAAAGTTGTACTGAATGACCTGAGACATACCTCTCTGGACTATATGAAGAGACATGATGGAACTCTCTGATTGTGTCCCAGACAGATATGACCCTAGCCCTAAGCAGTATACTTCCCTCACCCAGGATGATGCCACAATATAAACAGAAATGACTTCAACAATTGGCTTAGCTTTTGGTGTCAGTCCAGGGGGATCCAGTATCTGTCAGCCTGGCAGGATATGGTAGACAGACATTGCTGCTTTGCCTCAGATGGTCTGCATCTGTCCCCCCTAGCGTTTTGGATACTGGCAAAAGCCTTTGCCTCCCCCATAGTGCCTTTTATAGACAATGTCAAAACAACAAATTTTCCAATGTAATAAAATCTAACTGAGACAAACCCAGGGCCATGCTGCTTAATACTAGGAGTTTAAACATGAAACTGCTCTCCCTGGAAGCACTCCTCACCTTGAAAGATGCTGAAGTCTGTGCAGTTAACGAGGCATGGTTCAAGGCCACTGAGAGCATCCTGGATGTGCAAGGCTACAATGCCTTCCACATGTTCAGACCTCAAAGTGAGCATGAGGAAACCAAAGGTGGAGGTGTATCCATTCTTATTAATACCAAGTACACTTCAAGGCTGGTTAAACAGCATGACTGTCTCAAACTACTCCATGTTGAATTAACTATCAGGAAAGTACCATAGAACATCATTGCTAACTATATATCCCCCACCATGAACCAGGATAAGCACACTGAGTACCTCAATTTACTGGAATCCCTCGCCATACAGCCCAATACCTTAGTCATGGGAGATTTCAACTATCCTTCCATAGACTGGGGGACAAACACAAGCAAAAACATGCTTGCCCAGAGGTTCCTGGACTTTGTTAAGACAAATGCTAGTATTCTCCTTGCACCAGGGGCTCTAATGTTCTGGACATAATACTCACCAGCATGGGGGGGGGGGTCATTGTACTTCCCCATGCATGATGCCCTTCCTGGTTAGTCAGACCACAAATCAGTCTCATTTGAAATAACTACTGAAACTGACACCCTCACAGGAACAAATGTTATAAAAAAATGTTACCAAAGCTAACTGCAGCCTACTAAGTGATGGTATAAAAAGCTTCATACCACCTGTAATTACAGACATCAGTGATCACTGTGCACAACTGTATACAAATGCCTTTACAAACACTTAAGCGACTGCATAAACTCTGCTGTACCTGACCGGATCGAAACCAGGTTTTCCTGTAACTACAAGCCACCATGATGGACTTCATGTATAAACAAATTATATATCAAGAGGAAGAAACTGTTGTCCAAAAGCAAGAGGGATATCACTCTGCAGAGGAAGAGTTCCCTCGTAAGTCTAAGCAAAAAAAATCAGAAAACTTGTAAAGTCTTCTAAAGCAAATTACGGAACTAAAATCACATCCCAAGCCAAGAATAAACTTAAGGCATTCTTTAACTACATCTGAAGTCTAAAAGGAAATGCCCAGCTATGTGTCGAACTGGTTGTAGATGTGATCACTCATACTACATTGGAATATATTGCCAACTTGTTAGTTGACAGATTCAGTGCAGACTTCACCCCCCATCCCCACCTACCATATCCCAAAGCATACCTGACACCAGTCTTCTGCCTAGTATATCTACAGAATAAGTCATCTCTGCACTTGCCAAAGCCAAAAACAGGGCATTAATGGTACCAGATAATATCCCAGGTTGTTTAGTAAACAATCTAAAACAAGACTGAGCTGACCCACTTGGCATTCTCTTTAATCATAGCTTGAGAACTGAATGTGTTCCTGCAGAATGGAGAACAGCAACAGTAATCTTCCTGCACAAAGGTGTGCCATCAACTGATCTTGGGAACTACAGACCTGTAAGTCTAACCAGCTTCATCTGCAAGGCCATGAAAAAAATTATCAAGGACCTTATCAACAAGGACACAGGTGACCTCCAAATGCTGGACCCAACCCAGTTTGGCTTTAAGAGTAGATCATGCTTATTAAAGCTGGTAGACTTCTTTGAGAATGTCACCAAAGCCATGGATGAAGGTAAGACAGTGCACACAGCCTATCTCAACCTTTCCAAGGCTTTCAGCACAATTCACCACTCTGTCATCATTGAGAAACTCTCCCAGCTGGGGATTAACCCTTATGTTACTAGATGGGTAGCCAATTAGCTCATCAACAGAACACACACTGTCAAAATTGGTGACTCCAACTCAACCAGCAGACCTGTCACCAGTGAAGTACCACAGGTGTCTGTGATGGGCCCCTTGCTGTTTGATATCTGTTTCTCAGAAGTCCAGGCTGTGAAGGCAGACAGCCTAGCCAGATAAGATTTTATACATAATTCTATCATTTGTAAATATGAATGTTGAACTACAGACTTGTTTTCTTAAATGAAAGAATATGCTGTGAAATGTGAACTTAAAACAATGTAACATTGCCCTCTGCTGTAACGAAAGCTAAGACAAGCATTTTTTGTTTGTCCTTTGAAGTTCAAATTATTTCATGACTGTCTTTGATGTTTACAATTCGGCTCTGGCCAGGCTAGATAAAGGCATCCTGCCGATTGTTTTAACTTAAGGAATAATTAGTAGAGTTTACATGTGGAATGTCTTTTATTGGTGTGGTTTCCTGCAGTTGCAAGATAATAAAAGAATGTAGTATCTGTCAGCCTGAGAACACCAGGAAAGTGTAAAAAATTATGTAATGTTTATCAGAACTGTAATAGCAACTGAAACAGAATCAGAAGGCATTAAGCATTTTTGTCTTGATCATCCAACTCACAGCACTGTCTTGCTCTGTAAGTAAGTTATCTTAGACTTGTGTTTTCTTTTAGAGATAGCTAGAAACTAGAAAGATTAGACTAAGTGTTTTTCTGTGATGTCAGAACTGTACTACTGATTTATTTTAAGTATTTCTGTGTGATCTCTGAACTCTTGACTAGCCCTGTGTAGTAGAAAGTATTGTCTTGTGGTTTTAATTATTTATTATTAAATATTTTAAAACCTTTTAATTGTGGCCAGTTTGTGTAGAGATAATTTAAGCTCTTCAGAGTACTTGTATGCCTTTGGTAAAATTGTACAAAGCCACTCCTATAGCTTTAGCCATGGACTGTACTACCAATTGGATAATAATATTGCACAGTAATAATTGGACACCCTTTTAAGGGCCTTTGAGTAGCTAAGTATTAGCTGGGTGGTGGCAGTAATTTCTACCATATAGACTGGGTAAAAGGGGCACAGCTGGAGAACCTGTACCAGCCTTCCCCAGATGTCTCTGTGTGGTTGTATAAACTCTTATCTCAAGGTGTGTGCATGTGTCAGCTACTTGGGCAGGGACATGAAGCACTGGTTGGACAGAGAGGGTGCTGGAGGTTTTAGCTTGCCCACTAGGCTGAGATCTAGACCCTATAGCTGTGCCAGTGGGGACCTGGAGAACAAGGGAGTGACCAGCCCCAGACTGACTGTGATCTCTGTGTGATTCTAAGGGAAATTGCACTTTACTGTGTGTATTTGTTACCCTTTCCTCATATATGAGATGCCCTCTCTGGTGTTAGTGGTGAGGATTGAGGCTTCTTGATTGCTGGGCCAGGGCACAGGTGTCACATATTAATTGGTGGCTGTGGTTGGGATATCCTCACATATTAATTGTTTGGCAGAGGTGGAATATCCACATCACATATTAATTAGTTAGCAAATACTAATTAGCTTGTAGTGGTGTGGGTAGAGTGAATCCTGTAGCTTGTGTACAGTGAGCTTTGAAGGTGTTTTGTACTCTAAATCAGCCACACAGTGAATACTTAGAGTTCAGATCACAATTGTTTTATTTCCTTTGTTAAGTTAGTTAGTCAGGGTGAGCAGGCAGCATGTCAGCAGAGGAGTATGGAAAGCTGACAAGGAGCGAGTTGGCAGAGATGTGCCAGGCTAAAGGACTGGTGCATGGAAACCTGACTAAGGCAGACCTGATAGCAGCCTTGGTTACAGCTGCATCAGAAAACAGCAACTAGGAGGACAATCAGACTGGCAGTGGAGATATAAGACCCTCGGGGAATGGACAGCTCAACCTTTCTGCAGTGGGCTTAATGGAAATAGAAGCAGCTGAGAGACTGAGGAGTCTACAGGCTGAGGAGAACAAGAAACTGCTATGTCTGGAGGCTGAGGAAAAGGAAAGGCAGAGGCAGCATGAGAATGAGATGCTGACTGTTTGCCAGAGTCATGGTGGTATGGGGAAGGGAGTAACTGGATGCCAGAAGCACAACAGGTCAGTACATTTTTTCCGCAGTTTAAAGAGGATGATAATTTTGATAGTTTAATTCATATGTTTGAGAGGGTATGTAAACAGTATGAAGTTGACCAATGGCTCTGGGTATGGTTCCTGACCCCTTACTCCATAGTAAAGCTGTAACTGTACTGTCTAAAATGTCTGACATTGCATGTTTTGATTATACTGCTGTTATGAAATGTCTTTTACAACTGTTTAAGCTAACACCTGAACTGTATAGGAAAATGTTTCGTGAGCATAGACACAAGGCAGATGAAAGTGTGTGTGAATATGTTGCTGAACTGAGCACTTATTTCCATAGGTGGCTGAGTGGATGTCAGGTCACCACTCTTGAAAGGCTGGCAGACCTTTTGGTGAGGGAACAAGCCCTTAGCACTTTGCCTGAGGACATGAGGATCTGGTTAGCTGATAGACAATGTGCTATGTCAGATGAGTTGGGGAAGAAGGGAGACTTATACCTGGCAAGCAGGGCAGCCCTGCACAGGAAGGGGTCCCCCAGTACTGCTCATGGGTCTAAAGGAACCCATGGTGGGTAGCACAGACTGCCCCAACAGAATCTGCCAGTAGCAGGGGAAGCCGCTAGTCCAGGTACATGTCCAGGACCTAGGGCTAAATGTGTTGAATGCAACCAGTGAGGCCATGTGGCATACAGATGTCCATGGAGGCAAGGTGGGGGACAAAAGGTGAGGGAGCCAATAAATAAGAAAAACTAAATGCCAAAAGTAGGTTGTCTTGAGACAACAGGGGTACTAAACTACCATCCTGCAGATGTCCTGAGAGGGAAGTATTTGGATGAAGCAGTACCATGTGCTTATGAAGTTACATGTGGTCAAGCTAGGAGACAAGCATGTGGGTCTGGTAGCCTGGGCGAGACCCAGACAGACTATATACTTGCAGCCAGGACTGTTGATATGGTTACTTCAGGGAGGGAGCTACTCTGTAGCAGTGAGACTGAATGTGAGCCACAGCTGCTTGTGGGTACTGATGTTCCCTTGGACAGTGACTGCAAAGGTAGAGGTGAGTAGTAGTTCCCAGGCTGATAGTGAGCCATCACTGTCAGAGGATACCAGATGTCCTGTGGAAGGGAAGCTGGGAAGGGTTATAAGGAGAGAGTTGAGACAGGCTCAGCTCTCAGACCCTACATTGCAAGGCCTGAGGCAGGTAGCTAGGGAGGTAGCTGATTCTCAAGGGAAGGGGGAATCTGTATACTGGGACAAAGGGTTACTATACAGAGAGTGGACACCTGAGGGAGGGCTAGAAGGTGAGAGAGTACAGCAGTTGGTAGTGCCTTGAGCCTACCATCTGGCACTTCTAGCCATTAGCCCATGATATTCCCTTTGCAGTTCATATGAGCATAAAACATACAAAGAGGCATATTATGCAGAAGTTCTATTGGCCTAGAATTTCCAGAGATGGAATAGGGTACTGCAGGACCTGTGAGCAGTGCCAAAAGGTAGGCAAGGCAGGAGACACGGGGAGAGCTCCATTGATGCTTTTTCCTGTGATTGAGGAGCCATTTCAGAGGATAGCTATGGATATTGTGGGTCCTCTGAGTACCCCAAGTTCTACAGGGAAAAAGTATATCCTAGTGGTAGTGGATTATTCTACATGATACCCTGAGGCAGTGGCTTTGTCCTCCATTGAGGCAGAGAAGGTGGCAAATGCTTTGTTAGAGATTTTCAGCAGGGTAGGTTTCCCAAAAGAAATACTGACTGACAGAGGTGCCAATTTCATGTCAGACCTGCTTGCTTGTCTGTAGAAGTCCTGTGGGGTGAAGCACATGAAGACCACCCCATACCATCCCCAGACTAATGGTCTTGTTGAGAGGTTAAACTCTACAGTCAAGTCTATGCTACAGGCATTTGCAGATCAGTTTAAGAGTGAGTGGGACAAATATTTGCCCCATCTGTTTGTTTACAGAGTTTTCCCCAGGAATCCACAGGTTTTTCAGCCTTTGAGTTGTTGTATAGAAATATGGTGAGGGGAACACCTAGATTTAATTCAAATGAGTGGGAAGGTGAGTGCGAGTCTCACAAGGAGTCTGTTGTGGCATACATCTTAAACCTCAGGACAAGGCTCAGGGAACTCATGTGCTTGGCCCAGGAGAATCTGGCAGAAACCCAACAGAAAAAGGTGTAGTATGACAGGAATGCTTGAGCTAGAGAGTATGCTGTGGGGCAGTGGGTAATGGTTCTCCTTCCTGTCAGACACAACAAGCTGCAAGCAGCTTGGGAGGGTCCCTACAAGGTGGTAAGAAAGGTAAGTGATGTTAACTACATGGTGGAACTGCTAGGCAGATGGCAGGGGCACAAATTGTACCATGTTAACACGATGAAACCTTACCAAGATAGGAAGGCCCTTGTGCTGTGCATTTGTAGTGGATTTCAGGAGGAGTCTGAGGGAGATCTGAGGAGTGATCTCCTCAGTGAGGCTCAGGCTGACACCTCAGTGGAAGGGGTAGCAATGTCCCAGCAGCTATCTCCTACCCAGGTTTGAGAAATCTGAGCAGTGTTGAAATAATTTGGGGACATGCTCACTGGGAAACCAGAGTTCACCCACCTAGTGCAGCACCAGGTGGATACAGGACCCCAAAGGCCTATTAGGCAGGCCCCTTATAGGGGTGCCTGCGAGTGTCAGACAGACCCTGAGGGGGGAGGCACAATAGATGTTGGAACTAGGGGTGATTCTAGAGTCCAACAGTCCCTGGGCCTCCCCATTGGTGCTGGTGCCAAACAAGGATGGCAGCACCAGGTTCTGTGTGGACTACAGGAAATCAAATAGTCACACAGAGTCAGATGCTTTTCCCCTGCCTAGAACAGATGAGGCCCTTGAGCAGCTGGGTGAGGCTAAGTATCTTACAACCATTGATCTTATCAAGGGTTACTGGCAGGTCCCCTTGACTCCCAGTGCTAGAGAGAAGTCAGCCTTTGTGACTCCTTTTGGCTTGTATGAGTTCACAAAGATGCCCTTTGGGATGAAGAATGCCCCAGCAACTTTCCAGAGGCTGGTATATCATATCCTAGCAGGAGCAGGAGGGTTTGCCCTTGCTTACCTAGATGATATTGCCATCTACAGCCATTCCTGGCCAGAGCACCTTCAGCATGTCAGGGAGGTGCTGGGAAGACTACAGAGGGCAGGGTTGACCATTAAGCTGAGCAAATGTCAGGTGAGTATGGCAGAGGTCTCCTACCTAAGACATAGAGTGGGGAGTGGTAAGATAAGGCCAGAACCTGCCAAAGTGGAAGGAATTCAGGCATGGCCTGCACCTGTTACTAGAAAGCAGGTGAGGGCATTTTAGGGACAGCAGGGTACTAAAGAAAGTTCGTCCCCAGTTATAGTACCATAGCTGCTCCCTTCACAGACCTGACAAGGAAGAACAGGCCAGATAATGTAGTGTGGACCCCAGCATATGAGCAGGCATTCCAGAAGCTTAAAGAAGCTTTGGGAGTACCCCTTGTGTTACCCCACTCCAGATTACAGCAAATAATTTGTTGTGCAGGTGGGTGCTTCAAACCATGGGGTGGAGGCTGTACTTAGCCAGATTTCTTCAGAGGGGGGAAGAGCACCCAGTGGTTTATCTCAGTTGTAGGCTCCAACCCAGGGAGGAATGCTATGCAGCTGTAGAAATGGAATGTCTAGCCATAGTGTGGGCATTGCAGAATCTTCAGCCTTATCTGTATGGAAGGAAATTTACTGTTATGACAGATCACAACCCCCTAATATAGTTAAACAGAGCCAGCCAGCAAAATGCCAAGTTGCTAAGATGGAGCCTGAAGCCTAGGGTTGCAAGCATATGATATGTCAGTGCAGCAGTGAAGTGGGAGTAGCAATGCCAATGCAGATGGGCTCTCAAGACAGGGAATGGGGTGAGGTACACTGAGTTAGACCTAACCCTCTCAAGCGGCATTTCTCAGGGGTCACTTGAAAAACTAGCTTGAGTTCTCTAGGGAGAGAGGGGATGTGAAGGCTGCCAGCCTAGCCAGATAGGATTTTATACATAATTCTATCATTTGTAAATATGAATGTTGAACTACAGACTTGTTTTTTTTAAAATGAAAGAATATGCTGTGAAATGTGAACTTAAAACAATGTAACAACATTGCCCACTGCTATAAAGAAAGCTAAGACAAGCATTTCTTGTTTGTCCTTTGAAGTTCAAATTATTTCATGACTGTCTTTGATGTTTACAATTTGGCTCCCGCCGTGCTAGATGAAGGCATCCTGCCTATTGTTTTAACTTAAGGAATAATTACTTGAGTTTACATATGGAATGTCTTTTATTGATGTAGTTTCCTGCAGCTACAAGATAACAAAAGAATGTAATATCTGTCAGCCTGGGAACACCAGGAAAGTGTAAAAAATGATGCAATGTTTATCAGAACTGCAATAGTAATTTAAACAGAGACAATCAGAAGGCATTAAGCATTTTTGTCTCGATCATCCAACTCACAGCACTGTCTTGCTCTATAAGTCAGTTATCTTAGACTTGTGTTTTCTTTTAGAGATAGCTAAAAACTAGAAAGATTAGACTAAGTGTTTTTCTGTGATGTCAGGACTGTACTACTGATTTATTTTAAGTATTTCTGTGTGATCTCTGTAATCTTGACCAGCCCTGTGTAGTAGAAAGTATTGTCTTGTGGTTTTAATTATTTATTATTAAATATTTTAAAACCTTTTAATTGTGGCTGGTTTGTGTAGAGATAATTTAAGCTCTTTAGAGTACTTGTATGCCTTTGGTAAAATTGTACAAAGCAACTCCTATAGCTTTAGCTCTGGGCTATACTACCAATTGAATAATAATATTACACAGTAATAATTGGACACCCTTTTAAGGGCCTTTGAGTAGCTAAGTATTAGCTGGGTGGTGGCAGTGATTTCTACCTGTATAGACTGGGTAAAAGGGGCACAGCTAGAGAACCTGTGCCAGCCTTCCCCAGAAGTTTCTGTGTGGTTGTATAAACTCTTATCTCAAAGTGTGTGTGTGTGTGTGTGTCAGCTACTTGGGCAGGGACATGAAGCTCTGGTTGGAAAGAGAGGGTGATGGAGGTTTTATCTTGCTGACTAGGCTGAGATCTGGACCCTATAGCTGTGCCAGTGGAGAGTCTTACTTGTAACCTGGAGAGCAAGGGAGCAACCAGCCCCCAGACTGACTGTGACCTCTTTGTGCCCTTAAGGGAAATTGCACTTTAATGTGTGTATTTGTTATCCTTTCCTCATATGTGAGCTGCCTTCTCTGATGTTAGTGGTGAGGACTGAGGCTCCTTGATTGCTGGGCCAGGGCATGGGCATCACACAGGCCAAAGTAGATGGCTTCTAGCTCACCAAGTTTGCTGATGATTGCAGACTGGGAGCAATCATTGAGTCCCCTAACAATGTCAACATATTACAAGAAGGGCTAACACAAACAGATGATTGCTGCCAAAGCCATGGTCTAAAACTAAATGCAAAAAATGCATTATTATTCCATTTGGCAAAATGGAATTCTCTACAAATTACAATATTGACAGCACCCCCCTGAGTTCCAAACCAGTGGTGTGAGACTTGGGAACACAAGTTGATAGCAATCTGAACTTTCACCAACAGGTTTCCACAGTGGTAAATAAAGCCTTCTATGTAGTACACCTCATAAGCAAGGGCATAGCATCTGCTTAACATCCAGGTCAAGTGATGCTATAACTTCACTATACTTGACCCTCATCAGACCACTAATGGATTATAATGTACCCTTTTACATTTACCTCACTAGACACCTGCAGCAGTTAGACAAACCTCAGAGGTTTCTCACTAAGAAAATAAAGGGACTCTAAGCCATGACCTACATAGACAGGCTGAAAGGCCTGCCACTTTACTCTGTATCTTATGGGCTGCTAAGAGGTGACTTATGCCTGGCCTATAGGGTAACTTCCAAACCTGCCCTAATGGAAATGTTACACATCCATAAATCAAATGGGGCAAGAGTCACTCACTCCAGAAATCTTAACCTTACCTGTGACATTAACAGAACATGCTAGAGAGACAGATATGTCTCCCAGAGACTGCTGCTTCTCTGGAATAGACTTCCTCCTCACTGACCCTATTCAAATGCAACCTAGATAATTGGACGGGAGACTGAAAATTCTCTCCTGGGATGGCACCCCTCTCCCTCATGTACAGGGGTAGCCAGTGTTGATCATAGACCCACTCTATTCATAAATTTGTTTTGCAAAGTACCCAAAAAGAAAACATGGGTATACCTGGTATTAACATGGCTAGGCTTGTAATGGCTCTATGTCTGCCAGCCTAGTAACCTCCTATGAACTTATGAACCTATGAAAATTTAGAACATGCAATTCTCTCTTTCTGTTACACACACACATTATCTTAACTTGGATTTTTTTTACAATGCATATAAACAGATGGACAGAATGTTTCTTTATTAATTAGAATTAATAAATGTTAATAATATTGCATTGTAATAGTTTCGCAAGACAGAAAAAGACAGATAAGTGTTTTCATTTCTTGATTTGAGTTTAAATTCATTTTAACAGGCTGTATCTGCTTTAGCTAAGGTCTGTAAGCCTATATTAGTAATTCCAGGACATAACTACACTGCATTTTTGCTGTTTTAAGCAGTCTAGTTGTTGTGGTTGATCCCTGGATTCATTGTGTACTGAGTGTATGTCAGGCTAGTTCTGGACTTGTCTTTGCATTGGGGCAGTTCCAGGCAAGTCAGCTCAGTGCTGATTGTCTAATTGCTTGTTTCACTCCCACCCATTCTGTTGTTGTTGTGTTTTTAAATCCAGTGTATCTGATGCTGCCTACTCCCTATGATAATTGACACCATAATTCCCTTCCTCTCAGTGTACATTGGCTGTTGACAGTTAAAGATTAAGTATCATTTTGCAAAGTCTCTTCCCCTTAAACTACTCACCAGACTAAAAGACCTTTGATAAAATTGCTTAATGTTGAGTGCACTGATACTACTTGTTTGATTATCAAATTAGTGAATCTTTTTAGTATAATTAGTTTACTAGTTATTCCTGGTGGCAGAAGAAGGTTTCCAGTCTAGTTGTCTTGTATTGAAATCTAAATACTCAGTATCAAGTCCATCCAAACATTATTCTAAAACTGAACTCCAAGCACATATAGTTATCCCTGCTCCTCAAGTTATTCCTGTTACAGATTTTCAAGCCAGCCTGACTGAGATGGGTATAACAATTGCCTCATTCTGTCTGACAATCATCTATTACTCAAGAACTATAACACAGTGTCTGAGAGATGTACATATAATATCCCTGGAGGAAAAAAAGCTCAGACAGCAAAACTGTCAGCAGTACACCACACATCACACCTCTCCAAGATCATCACAATACACAATCAATCATATGCCGAGGTTCTAAAGATTAACTTGCCTAAACATTAAAGACCTCCAAAACACAACGCAGGCAGAAAGCACACAGCATATTAAGCATACTTTCTCACATAGCACAAGAAGTCCCAAAGCTACAGATGCTGAGCCAGTAAGGCAGGCATTGACTCAACCAAACATTCTCATTATAAGTGACTCCACTGTAAGACATGCAGATGTACCTCTTACCTGGCTGAGCAGGGATAGTGCAATGGTTAAGTGCTTCTCTAGTGCCAGGATCCATCAGATCACATATGCCCTCAGTTCCTAAAACAAGTACCAGTATGACTGTGTCATACTTTGTGCCTGTATCAATTTGAGGTGTACCTCCATGGATTATATGAAGAGAAACATGACAGAGCTCTCTGACTATGTGTCCAAGGCAGATATGAGCCTAGCACTGAGGTGTATTCTACCTTATCCAAGGATAATGCTGCAATATGAGCAAAAACAATTGACTTCAATAATTACCTTCATTTTTGGTGTCATTCAAAGGAGTTCAATATTTGTCATTTTATGAGGATACAATCGATAGTCCATGCTGCTTCACCAGAGATTACCTGCATCTTTCCCCTCTAGGGTTTCTTAGCAAAGACATTGTCCACCCCATAGTAGCTTTTTGTAGGCAATGCCAACCTGATAAACTTACCAACATAACAAATCAAGCAAAGGAAAATATGAAGGTGTTACTAATTAATGCTATTAGATTGAACAAGAAACATTACTTCCCTACAAACCCTTCTCACCAGGGAAGACATTGATGTCCATGTAGTGACTAAGACATGGTTTAAAATAGTGGAGAGCACTCTGGTTAT
The DNA here is from genome assembly GCF_019279795.1 of Protopterus annectens. Classification (NCBI taxonomy): domain Eukaryota; kingdom Metazoa; phylum Chordata; order Ceratodontiformes; family Protopteridae; genus Protopterus; species Protopterus annectens. The sequence goes on along the minus strand of NC_056747.1, from coordinate 1,035,698,400 downwards.
GCAAAGCTATAATGCCTACCGCATATTTGGACCAGCTACTGCACAGGAGGGGAAAAAAGGTGAAGGTGTATCAGTCAACATTCAGAAGGGACTCACATCAAGGCTGGTAAAGCAGCATGATGCACCAGAGCTTCTTCATGTCCAAATAACTATCAAAAAGATCCCATAACATATATTAGCTACCTATAGAACATAATCTATGACAAAAGAAAGCTAAAATTCCTATCTACAGGAACTAGAATCACTCAGTAGTAAACCCAATACCATTTCCTAAGTGATATAAATTACCAAACTATAGACTGGGAAACATACACCATCACTAGTGCACAAGCACTGAGATTCCTGCACTTTGTCAATAGAGATGACTTGGAACAATTAGTCATAGTATCCACTAGGAGGAATAACATCTTGGATCCTATCCTTACTAATATGGTGGCATCTTACACCATCCCGTACATATTTCCATCACTTGTTAGGTCTGACCATAAAGCAGTCTCCTTCAAAACAAAATTGAAACCATAAATCCCTTCCACTCAAGATACCATTTCTTTAAGACAAACTTCCCACTCCTAAATGATACATTGAAGCTTTAAATCCCACTAAACTCAGTTAACTCCACCAAATATGCAGAAATGTACACCATCACACTATACCAGCATGTAAACCGAGTTCATAGATACAGTGGTATCCCATAAGAACAAGTGCAGGGCAAAACCAAGAACAAACCCACATGGTGGAACCATAATATCAACAACCTTTATAATGAAAGGAAAATAATTTTGACCCAAAGTAAGCTGAGTCATTCCCAGAATGTTAGAGCTCTTGTCACTGAAATAAACAAACAAATCAAGAGCTTAATTACATCCACCAAAGCTAAGTTTGAGGCTAAAATAGCTACCTAAGCCAAAAGCAATCACAAGGCAGTAGTTACCTTCACAAAGAGACCAGTAACCTATGGAGTCCTGCAGGGCTCGGTGCTGAGACCTCTCCTGTTTGGCATCTACTTTTCTGAAGCAAGAGCCAATACGAAAGGAAGTCAGAAACTGACTAACTTTGCAGATGATTGCAAACCAGGAGCAGTTATTGATTCCTTAAATGACTCAGCCATCCTGCAGGAAGGATTGCTCAAATAAATAACTAGTGTTAAAATAATAGTCTGAAACTAAAAGCCAAAAAATGCATTATTGTAGCCTTTGGGAAATCATCTATCCCACGGAATGACCACTAAGACAATATGGCCCTAAGAGTTGACCCAGCTGTTCAGGATTTGGGAACGTATGTGGACAATGACCTAACTTTTGACCAACATGTGCCTATTTCTGTAAAAATGTCCTATATTGCACAGTTTATAAACAAAAGGATTGTGTCTAGATCTATGGATGTCATTATCCCCGTTACTTAGATCTCATTAGGCCAGTCATTGAATATAATGCCCCCTTTGGCATGTATCTGTCCAGACACATGCCACAACTGGAATGCCCACAGACATACCTTACTAAAAGGATATAAGGCCTAAAAAAGCCTTGTCACTATACTAGGTAACCTATAGATGGCTAAGATGTGACCTGTGTCTGGAATACAAAGCATCTTCCGACCCATTACTGATGGAGTTATGGCATCAGATATACACATTCTAGGGATCTAAACCTCTACTGCAGCATCAACAGAGAGGTTAGGAGGGACAGATATGTTTTGCAGAGGATATCACTGCTATGGAACAGACTCCAATCCACATAAAACAAAGTTCACAACTGTCCATTTTCATGTACAACTTACATCTAAGGATGAGAAACAGAACATCTACCCCAGGACTGCCCTGTGTACTATTAATGGAGAGATGCAGCTCCTAAATGGGTTATCCCATGCATGAGTTCCCACAAATTACTTGTGGTATGATCGCAATTATTTTCATTAGGGGTAATATGCAATTACTGATCATGGGGGTAAGGCCAGTCTATAACCAAATGGGATAGTTTATTTCAAGCACAAAAAAGGGAAATTGGCTAGGCTTAATATGGCCTGCAAGGGCAACTATCTCAGTACTTACCTAAGAACATATGAACCTATTAATTACAATAACTAATGACAAATTTAGATACTTGTGCACTTAATTTATGTTTGTCCTCTTTGGGTAACTGTGCTGAAGTGGACAGTTCACACATCTGCTGTTTATTCAGGAATTAGTTGGTCTCTGTTTTTTTTTATGTTAGTTCTTGTGAAAGAAAAACGGCAATTTTCCTTAAGCAATTAAATTTTCTGTTTCATAAAGAGCCCTACTCCCATACTCACAATATTGTAACAGCATATATCCAGTTCTTTGAAGAGTAAGGCAACATACAAATTTTCTCCAGTGAACTGTACAGTAAAAATTATATTACTTAGCAAGGAAAAAAAGAGAGAGTAAGCTACTATGTTTTAACAACTATGTTAATAATGCTCAACAAATAATAAGCTCTAAGAAGTACTATCAGGCTACAATATATATAACAGATATGGGTGATGTGATTTGGAGAAACTACAATGGACTGACATCCATCCACTCTGGATTAGCTTTCTGCCTTAAACAAGCTATTTGTCAAGATAATTTCTATTTGCTTTGGTTTCCTGAATAGGATAAATCGGTTCTCAAAAATAAATGACTGAATGAATGGTTTGGAGAAACAATTCTGTCAGTTATTGTATACAACCTATAAATGTCTTCAGAAAATTAGCTTCTGAATATCTTATCTTAATAATACACTGAAGCTTTTTATTGTTGCTAGCATGTAACATGGCAGCAGCCTGACTGCTAGCACTGCAAGTTGCACAGTAGTTGTTTTATGCATACAGGCCTTGTTTGTGAAGAACTACAAGCGACTTTTATTACTGCAGGAGATGTATTTTACTGGGCACAAAGATATCATCCAGTATTAATATTGTCACTGTTGTTACCACTGATTGCTGTTTCCTGTCACTGTGATTCACTTCTGTAAATAATTTCACATTAGCTATCTCTGTGGTAGATGCTCTCTAGAACTGCTGATAATTGTTTCCAGCTATTTTCACCTTTAACAGTAATGGACTGTTACTGTCTCCTGCTTTAAATTCAGATTGTTGGAAAAAAAACTGGTGCAGAGAGACTCTGAGATCTTGAGACTTCATACTAAATTGATTGACTATGGCTATACTATTGTTATTGATTTCTGCATGCTACTTACTGGTGTTGTAATAGCTCTCTTGAACATCTAGAGGGCAATGACAACCATGTGAGGATGCTGTTCATAAATTTCAGCTCAGCATTTAATACAGTGGTACCAAAGCAGCTGATAGAAAAACTGGCATATGCAGGAGTCAGTAAACATCTATGTAACTGGGTCATGGACTTCCTGATTGAGAGGCCATAGAGAGTGAGCTCAGGTAAGAACACATCAACGTGTATCAAGATTAATACTGGGGTTTGACAGGGATGTGTTCTCAGTCCACTGTTATTCACCATCCTGACTCACGACTGTTATGCAAAGCATAAATCCAACCATATCATCAAGTTTGCTGATGATATCACAGTCATGGGGCTCATCACAAAGGAGGATGAAAGAGTATACAGTGAGGAGGTAGCATCTCTAATTAGTTGGTGTGAGGAGAACAACCTGGACCTGAATGTAAGCAAGACCAAAGAGATTATCATCGACTTCAGGAAAAAGAAAACAACCATCCAGTGCTCATGATCAATGGCATACACATATCAGAGGATCTCTTGGAGTTGAGAAACACCAGCCAGTTTGTCAAAAAAGCTTACCAATGCCTCCAATTTTTGGGAAGGCTGAAGAAAGCTAAGCTCCTGCTTCATATCCTTTCCACCTTCTATAAAGGTGCTGTTGAGAGCATTTGTACCAGGAATGTCCTAGTGTGCTTTGGAAGTTGTATAGCTACAGAAAGGTGTAATCCACAAAGAACAAACTGCAAACCAAGGTAGTTCAAAAGTATGGATACAGTACACCTGGAGCCCCAATTCACGATAAAAAGGTTGCATTAATATTGAAATGCTGATAAAATCAAGTAAAAGTTAAACACTTTTGTCTTCTTAATGAAAACTTCTTCAGATAGAACCATGTTTGAAAAATTGAGTCCATATATACTCCAGTCTAGATCACATGAATGCCAAGCCCACAGTGATATCATGCTTTCTTTGGGAGGGTTTAAAGAGGATTTTTAGAAGATTTAAAGGGCCATGCAGGTAGAAAACAAACACGAATTACCACAGATTTAAGTTAGTTTATACATGTGCTTCTGTTTTTTTATATACTAATAATGTACTGGCAACATATTGCAGCCATCATATTTCTAAAGACTTCAGTTTTAGAATACAGGTCATGGATATTTGATCAATCAAACCAGGCCAGTTCACGGCATTAAGTTTCAATTGCCGGTGAAGTTCAAGTTTTTCCAGATTGAGTGCCTATGAGCCTCATCTATCTCGAAGGACAAATTGTTCTAAAATGAAACATTTAAAGGTATGGTCAGGAAATTCCATAGTATGTTCGGCAAGAGCATTGGTATCCATTTTAGTTTTAATGTCATAAATGTGCTAATAAATTCTGTCACGTAGACGTCTTTCTGTCTTACCAACATAAAACCCTTCAAAGTGTTGGCACTGAGCACAATAAATGACTTTAGTAGAATTAAAATTAAAATATTTTTTGGGTCTAAACTGGACACTATTAATGACAAACAAATTACCAGTTAAATATACTTGCAATACGAGCAGCAGTCACATTTTGCCATCCCAAAGTGCTTTGATTGTTGTACTGATTTCTTCACAAATAAAGCTTTGTGGTTTTGTCCTTTCTTATAAACAATGCTTGGAGCCAAACCTACATGTTCTCTTATATGTTGGTCATTTGTCAAAATATTCCAATTTTTAGTAAGTATGCTTCTAATACGATAGCTGTCCCAATGAAATACTGTAATAAAGGAATTCTTATAGTTATCGGCCCTGTTAGTGATATGTGTGGATGTTTGTGTACCCATAACCGATGGATGGATATGATCTTGCACTGCTACAAGCTGCAGAAAGGAAGGCACTACAGAGACTGGTGAGGGTCGCAGAGAAGGTAACGGGTACCAGTCTTCCATCAATAAGGAAGGCACTACAGAGACTGGTGAGGGTCGCAGAGAAGGTAACGGGTACCAGTCTTCCATCAATAAGGAAGGCACTACAGAGACTGGTGAGGAGAGAAGGTAACGGGTACCAGTCTTCCATCAATAAGGAAGGCACTACAGAGACTGGTGAGGGTCAGAGAAGTACCAGTCTTCCATCAATAAGGAAGGCACTACAGAGACTGGTGAGGGTCGCAGAGAAGGTAACGGGTACCAGTCTTCCATCAATAAGGAAGGCACTACAGAGACTGGTGAGGGTCGCAGAGAAGGTAACGGGTACCAGTCTTCCATCAATAAGGAAGGCACTACAGAGACTGGTGAGGGTCGCAGAGAAGGTAACGGGTACCAGTCTTCCATCAATAAGGAAAGCACTACAGAGACTGGTGAGGGTCATGAAGGTAACGGTACCAGTCTTCCATCAATAAGGAAGGCACTACAGAGACTGGTGAGGGTCCAGAGAAGGTAACGGGTACCAGTCTTCCATCAATAAGGAAGGCACTACAGAGACTGGTGAGGGTCGCAGAGAAGGTAACGGGTACCAGTCTTCCATCAATAAGGAAGGCACTACAGAGACTGGTGAGGGTCGCAGAGAAGGTAACGGGTACCAGTCTTCCATCAATAAGGAAGGCACTACAGAGACTGGTGAGGGTCGCAGAGAAGGTAACGGGTACCAGTCTTCCATCAATAAGGAAGGCACTACAGAGACTGGTGAGGGTCGCAGAGAAGGTAACGGGTACCAGTCTTCCATCAATAAGGAAGGCACTACAGAGACTGGTGAGGGTCGCAGAGAAGGTAACGGGTACCAGTCTTCCATCAATAAGGAAGGCACTACAGAGACTGGTGAGGTGCAGAGAAGGTAACGGGTACCAGTCTTCCATCAATAAGGAAGGCACTACAGAGACTGGTGAGGGTCGCAGAGAAGGTAACGGGTACCAGTCTCCCATTGATACAACAACTTTACTCTGCAAGAAGCATCAAAAGGGGCACCAAAATAATAGAAGACACCACACATCCAGTGCATGGACTGTTTAAGCATCTGGCACTGGGTAAATAATTTTGCAGCATCTGCTGCAGGACTACCAGATTCAACAACAGTTTCTACCGAAGAGTGGTCAGACTTCTGAACTCGGGCATAAGTCCCAGAGAACTGGACATTAACTAAGTCAGTTCTTTCTTTTTTTTCACAAATACCTATAGTCTGTTGTATAATATATACCACACAAATTCCAAGTAAGTGCAATATTTCTTTATATTATCCCTATTAAATGCAATATCATACAGACAACTTAGGCAATTTCAATCTGTAATGTGGCTTTTATTTACATGGGGTGGTTGTTATAACTTAGGGGAGGGTATACTTTGTATTCAAGTGTTGGAATTTTTCTTCTCTTTTTTTACAGGTACTGGGAGTATGATTGCATATGTTAGTTGTGTTCATTCTTTTATTTGTATGTGTTGCTTTACTTTCTGTTTGTAATCTCAAGAAGGAGCTGATGCACAAAATTTCGTTTAGGCTACACGTGTGGTCCTAAATGACAATAAAGTTTACTATGAACTTTGAACTTTGTTTTATCACTGTACAAACAGTCTATGTGCCAGACAAATAGAGGACAGCAACAGTCATCCCACTGCACAAGGGTGGGGTGTCAGCTGGCCCAGGTAATTATAGACCCTTAGGTTTGATGACCCTCATATGTAAGGCTATAGAAAGGATCATTGTAGAATTAATAAACAAGGACATATGCAACCTACAAACCCTTGACCTGAGCCAGTTCACATTTGTCAAGGGTAAATCCTGCCTACTCAGCCTGGTTGACTTCTTCAGAAGGTTATTAAAACAATGGATGACAGAAAATCAGTACACATAACATATCTAGATCTCACTAAGACATTCAACACCATTCCACACTCAGGTATTGTTAATAAACTCATCTAGTTAAATCTCAACCCTTATGTGACTTGATGGATAGGAAATTGACTCATATATAGAACCCAGGGAATTAGGCCTGTCACCAATGGAGGTCTTCCCAGAGGTCAAAGCCAATGTTAAGGGCTTGTGGCTCATCAAGCTTGCTGATGATTGTAAACTATGCACCATTATTAACTCTCCAGATGACACCATGATCCTCAAACAGGGCCTTCCCCATACAAATAGCTGATGTTATAACCATGCTAAAAAAGTATAATGATATCCTTTGGCAAGCATAATGTCCCCCAGCTATCACATTGACAGCATGCACCTGAAAATCCATCCAGTATTTAGGAACCTGGGAACCTATACAGATAATGAACTGTCCTTTGATCACTGTATATCCACTACTGTCATGAAAGTCCTTTTTTATTGCCAGCTTATTTGTAAGGGTATGGCATCTAGGTCCAAATATATGACCATTTCACTGTATTTGGCACCTATTAGACTGATCACTGCATATAATGCCCCTTTTGGCATGTACCTGCCTCATCACTTAAAACAACTTGAATGCCCACAATGATTTCTCACCAAGAAGATCAAGAGTCTAAACCATAACTACTTAACTGATCATCTCAAAGCCTTGTACCTATTGTCAGTATCATATGGGTTGCTGAGGGGTGACCTATGCTTTTCCTTGGGAGCCACAGCAGATTCTGACCTTTCTGATCTGCTACACATCCATAAGTCCATTGGTTGCATAAACACCTACTCAAGAGATCTTAATCTCTTCTGCAACATAAACAGAACATTTGGAGGGATAAATATGTATCACAGAGAATTCCACTTCTTTAGAATTGTCTTCCTCTCCACGTAAAACAAAATGCTTCTTTTACTCTAGTCAAATGTAGTCTGGATGAATGGATAGGAAACTACAAATTCATCCCTGGAGTAATGCACTTGTCCCTCATAGAAAGAGGTAACATGTAAATGTTCTGCTTGCTATGGGTTATTAGTATTTAAATTACAAGGGCTAAAAGAAACTTCATGTGCAGGCATGCTTAGGCTTCTAAAGATCCTCAAGGGTCAATAGCCTAGAAAGAAACTATGAAACAGTTCTGAGTTCCCTGAGCTGAGTAAGGCTAGGCAATGGATTGGGCACAAGTCAGATAACATTGGCCTTATTGAAGGTAAGATTCCACTAGATAATCATTTTGCATTAAGCTGGGTTGAGATCTCCACAAAGTCAAGTACTTGCTGTGGAGATCTACAGGTAAAGCAAACTGACTGTCAACACCCTTCTGGTTTGGTGAGGAGGCTATGCAATATAGTTTATATAACCATCAGAAAGGTTTTATCATGTGATGCAGTACAGCTTATGTCACCATCAGAAATGTTTTATCACATGATGCAGTGCAACTTATATCATCATTAGAAAGGTTTTATCACTTGATGCAATGCAGCTTACGTCACCATCAGAAATGTTTTATCACATGATGCAGTACAACTTATGTCCCTATCAGAAAGGTTTTATCACATGATGCAGTACAGCTTATGTCACCATCAGAAAGATTTTATCACATGATGCAGTGCAACTTATGTTGCCATCAGAAATGTTTTATCACATGATGCAATACAGCTTATGTTACCATCAGAAAGATTTTATCACATGATGCAGTACAGCTTATGTCCCCATCAGAAAGGTTTCATCACATGATGCAGTACAGCATACGTCTCCATCAGAAAGGTTTTATCACATGATGAGTGTGATGCAGATGCTCAGTGCTTTGCTACCAAGCTTGTCCTGATTAGATCTGCTGTTCCCCTAAGTGAGCATTGGGGTTGTGATAGTATTCCTCAAGAGTTGTTCTTTTCATGCTTTTATTAAAAACAGTAAAATGCAATATGAATTAAATGCATTGATAATCAAACAACATTTTCAAAAGGGTTAAACATTAAAACATTAAACTAGAAGGTAGAATGGGAAAAAAATTACTATCAATTAAAATGCAACTAAACTACTATCATTAACTCTACCTTTGCAGGATTACAACAATGTTAGCAGTCTTGTTTCTAGTATGTATACTATAGCTACTGGGCTGGATTCTTGTTCATCAGGATGATTCTGGCTTTTCTAGAGGAACTAGGTACACCATTGTACCAAATTGTCCAAGCCTCCCTTGAGGATAGAGTGTTTCCATCTCAACTGAAGGAGGCCTTTATAACTCCTGTCCTCAAGAAATCTGGTTTATACTCTTGACAATCTAGATAACTACCATCCAGTGTCAAGCTTCCCCACTGATAGTAAAGTTCTTGAGAAGGAGGTTTGTGTGCAGCTGGATCCATATCTTAATGCTATCAACATCAACAACATATTTTAGTATATTTATTGGGAAATACATAGTACTGAGATGACCCTTGCAGGGGTCTGTAATGATCTCTTGCTGGTGAGGGAGCAGTGTTACTATTTAGTTCTGGTTCCACTTGATTTGTCATCAGCATTTGCTATGGAGGACCATGATACTGTACTGGATCAGTTGCAGCATTATGGCTGTATCAGTGGACTTCTTTGACTGATTTGCCTCCTCCCGTTCAGATGTACTCAAAGAGTTGTACTGGGGATTAATTCATCAGCTCCATACTTCCTGCAGTGGTCCACATTTTGGTATTGTTCACCATCTTTAGGTTTTCTCTAGGGAATGTCATTCAGGTGAAAGGCTTGCATTATGATTGCTAACTTGATGACATGCAACTGTACCTTTTCTTCTTCATAAAATATTCTGCTTTGACCAGTTTGTGGTGATAGCATGTAAGTCTGGGGTAATTACTGATTACAGAATGAAGGACCCAGATTTCTGCTGTCATTAAATCCCATGCTTCTTTCTTAGTAATTTTACCTTCATTAAGCACCTCATTCCTACCAACAGTCTCTCTTCACTGTGGTACATAGCCTGGTCTCCTCCCAATGGACTACTGTAATGTACTATACCTGGAACTTCTGTGTTCGATGCTTGAAAGCTTGCAGCTCAGATATATGGATATCAACACTCTGTGCTATTTCTGCATGGGTTGCACTCACTTCTAGATAGGCTTTGTATCATCTATAAAGTTTTGATCCATGTATATTTAGTTCTACATGGATTAGGTCTTCCTGATCTTCAGGATCTACTGGTCTGGTTTCAGCCACAACATTTCTAGTGCCTGTGGATTGTTCCTGGTTGTGAAGCTTGATTACTGAAGTATTTGTGCATTTGCACATTAGGGGTCAAAAACTCTAGAACTAATTGCATGTTAGTAACTGGCTAAGAGACCCTCCAACATTAGGTGGCTTCAACATTTCCTTAAAATATATAACATTTTTTAGGCTTTTGATTAATTATGCACTTACCAGTTACTGCTTTTATAGTACTCCCTATTAGATCTTATGATAAGCTTTCTTATCTTTATTTTATTACTGTGCATTTGCATTATTTTCATCACTTTTTTATTATATGCACTTTGCTTTTCATTATTTATTTGTATTCCTCTGTATATACAGCACTTGGTTGTAAACACTTTAATAACAACAAAATTGAAATTGAAGCTGAAAATTAAGTTGACTACAAATGATCAAAACAGAGTTTGGAAAAAACACAAGTTACCAAAGCTCCATAACCAAACTGACAATCAAAAAATTCCTTTGGGATCCACCAAACTAGTTACTTAAATCTCCTGGGGAGGGCACCTCCAAACTGTTTATTTAAAATCCTCCTAGATAATCCCCCGTGTGGAGGACCCATCCCCAACAAAAAGTAACCTAATTTGAAATAGGTTAATTTAATTTGTTGCTGTGGGGTGATTAGGTGTCTAAATGATTTAAGAAACAGACTGAATAAGTCATCTGTCTTTGCTACACTATAATCCAAAAATGTGTCTTGTAACAATGAAAAAATGTAATCAGGTGAAAAAGCAAACCAGCAGAGATAAAGGATCTAGCACACAGTCCAAGGAAGAAAACAAAATGGAAACAAAACAAAGAAGGTGACAGTCTATGGGGGTAACACTGTACCGGGTCTATATTATAACATTGACTTCTACAAAGATCAAATGTTATAATATCGAACCCTAAACACCGAAATCCAAAAACATCGAACAGTCAGAATAGCAAATTTTTTCCAGGGAAAAAATTTGCTATTCTGAGAAACATACACACATCACAAACACACACAAAAAAACAGCAATCCACACACACATACACTTAAAATCCTACACCTAAACCTAAACTAAACTTTACATACACTACTAGCTATCCACTTACCATAACCCAACCCTAACCCTAAGGTCTGTCACTATCGCACACTCATCTCACCCGCGCCCTAACCCTAACTCACCTAACCCACCCCTAACCCTAACCTACACACAACCGCACACTTACCTGATCTGTGCCCTAACCCTAACTCACCTAACCCGCCCCCTAATCCTAACCTACATACAATCGCACACTTACCTGATCCGCATCCTAACCCTAACATCCACACAACCGCACACTTACCTGACCCACTCCCTAACCCTAACTCACCTAACTCGCCCCCTAACCCTAACGTACACAAAATCGCACACTTACCTGAACCCGACCTGTAACGTTCAAACATATTGAACGCTGAAAACAGCGAAGCCACAGCAACAGCCCACTGAATTCTTTCCATGGGAAAGGCTTCGTTGTCCTGCACCTTCACTGTTTTCAGTGTTCGATATTACGGGGTCGATATTATAACATTCGATCTTTGTAGAATTCGATGTTATAATATAGACCCCACTGTACCAAGCAGAGAAGTTGTAACTGTTTGTGATAAAGTACATCTTATGAAATCTGCAGGCAAGTGCTACTTTCTTGAATTTGGCAAATGCTGCACAACTAACCATTAACAAAAACCAACAAATCAAGTAGTCCACAGCTTGCATGTATACAAGTGGAAATTTTAGAAAAGTGATGGCAGAACATTAGTGGTGGAGTTGTGTTAATCTGTCCATTCACTTAAAGAGCTGACATCAGAACCAGGATCTGTCCATCCACTTAAAGAGCTGACATCAGAACCAGGGCAAAACCACATTAGTATGCCTCCAGCTTTCCTAGGAGGATGCCGTTAACCAGTAGAGAATGCCATACTGTAAGTGTCCTTGACTTGGTTGATGAATTATAGCAGTCATTTTATTAGAATGTTATACTGTGCAAATAAGGGTTAACCTGCTCTTATTGCAGAGTGACTTACTTATGCTAATTGTTTATACAGTCAGCAAATGGTTGTTGGATAATGAGAAGGAGTCATATCACATACACTATAAAACATGTACATCTGGCTACTTACTGCAGATGATTAAGGACACAAGATGTTAATGAGCTTCATCCTCTAGTCCTGTGTTTGATTCTCCCAGCCTCCACTTGCCTACTAAATGACTTAGAGCTTAACTAGAACTTGCTCTCAAGTCATGTCTAAGAAGAGGCATTGATGTTTAGTGGGTTTACCAAGTTAATAGAATAAATTAAATGATATAAAACATGATAAGCATTATTCCTAGGAGAAAATGAAGAATCAGCACAGAGAAAATAATGTGGATAGTCACCGTGTTAGATCACAACAGTCCATATGTGAAAGGTCATAAAGAGTCATTGCTAACACTGTGTAAAGGGATCCAGAGACATCTGCAGTCAAAGGCATATTTCTCATGTTCTAGCATAAAAAATAATGCTGCATAAATTCAAATATAGCAAGCCAAAACAAAGATAATGCATATAGTCAGCTGTTTCTTCCCACAAGTTCCAGGGGTTGGGAGGGTGGCCTAATGCTTAAAGTGTTTGCCTTACAAACACAAGGTGCAGTGTTTGAGTCTCACAAAGGATAACTGGCTAGGCTTAAAATGGCTTGCAAGGGCAAATAACTTAGTACTAACATTTCAAGAGTGTAGAATAAAAGTGTCTGTTCAGCAGTTCAACAGACACAGCATGAGTCTTTATGGAAGGAAAACAGTGCATCTGTGATGCCAGTTATTGGTAAAAGGGGATAGAGTGAGGATATATACCAATTATCTGGAGCTTTTCAATCTCCTAGCTCCTCATTTAAATAATTAAAGTGATTCCCAACTGCTAAAAAAATTGTTAATGGTCTTTAACATGCTATGTTTTGGATGAAGTGCTAAACTAAATCTACGTCTGTGTGATTCGGCAGCACTTCACGTGGAGTTTTATTTGTATTTTATTTTATTTACATTTTGTTGTCTGGGTTTGTCACACTAGGCCAGTGGCCTCTTTTCAGGGAAGTCCTGCATCAGTATTTTTACTAACTAGGGGAAATTTAACCAGGGCACAGGGGAATTTACCAAACTCTTTTCGATAAGTGTCATGGAATCTTTCACATCTACCTGAACTACCAACAAATCAGGCAGATGGGACCTTGGTTTAACATCTTATCCAAATGATGGGTTAAAAATTCCATGCACTTATCTGATGATGAGTAGAAGACTTTCTCCAGGCTTCCTCTCTAAATTTGCTAATTTACTCTAAATACCACTTTGGAGTGTGACTACACATGTCTGAATTATATCTGGACACTTATCCATTTACCAGACATATAAATAACTTATGAAAGGCATACTATGATTAAAGGTGATCTTCCAGGTGCAGCTATTTACCTTCTTGTCCACTTTGTCAGAAGAAAATAAAACCTCTGTTCAGCAGGCACAAAATTCAGTTTTCCATAACCAAGCCTGGAGTGAAAACAACCAGGTAAAATAATATTATTCAGTGTACCACCACGTGAGAAAATCTGTGCATACACTCCACTGTGCAAAATGTTGACAATATGTAATACCTAGGCCCACATATCATCTTCATATCAAGAGCTGGCCATTGACTACTTAATCTTCACTTCCCATGCTCACCCAGTCTATGTAGGAAATTAAGTAGCCAAAGAGATAAAACAACTCATGAAATAACCTGTGCACAGACCAAGCTGTTTAAGATGCAAGTTTGCAGATGATACATAGATTCCAGAAATTACATATCATAAATATATTGTACTTTACACAGCGGGGTCAATGCACACATTATCTCATGAATGACAGTACACCAACAATGTGCTGGCCTGTAATATTTCCTAATTCACTTAAAGCATATCATCACTTCTGAAAGGGGCATTGTATGCAACGACCATGAGCTGGAGCCATTTTGTGTTGGAAATCACATGTATGTAGGGCATACATAAATTCCAGGCACTGACAATACTACAGTTGTTCAGATGGTTCAATCCTTTTATTTGACTGATAATGGTGAACATTTTCTTTCCAAGTTTGATTACATAATGCCTGGAAAGGATATAATAGACTGCTCCATCCAGAAATGGCACCATTGTATGTCCACTGCCAAAAGTATCCTCCTGTCTAAACACCAGTTCTCTCATTTATTGGCATTGATATTATGTTCAGTACCAAACTCCAACCACATTTCTATTGCCTATAACAGTTTTCTCTAGATATGTTGAAGGTGTCTTCATGGCCTACCCTAGATACACTGTCATTCTTCTATAACATACATAGACATGTCTGGGCATGTCCTGACCCCATGTTGCTTATGTCTGCTGAACAAGGTATGATGAAGGGAGGAGGTTTATGAGCCGGCACAGTTTTAATCAAGGGTTGTAAATCAGGTGATACTGTCAGTATGCAGCATAGTTTGTGTTTTACTGTAGTCCATACACAATCATATTTTATCAGACCCATTAATGAATATAACACTATTTATTTATTTATTTATTTATTTTACATTTGTTTACTGGGAATGTCTGACTGGGCCAATGGCCCATTTTCAGTGGAGGCCTGGGGAGAAAAGCTCCATAGAACAAAATTTACAGAAATGAAATAATGTTTATCAATAGCCATAAATAAAAGCATTTTTAACAATAACCACCACTATTACCACTTCTATTGCTGAGCTAACCAAGACCGTTATCAACAACAACCCTCAACCCCACCCCAACCAAACATCCTCTCCCTCCTCTCCCACCCTACTTTCGAACTCAAACCCATCTCCACCTACCAAATAAAGAAACTACTCTCTAAACTAAAGCCTTGCTCCAATGCCCCCGACAACATTCCCTCTTCCTTCTTAAAAATAGCCTCCGATGGTATTGCTCTCCCTATTAGCATCCTGATCAATAGATCCCTACTTGAATCCTATGTACCCAAACTATGGCACTCTGCATATATTCTTCCACTTCACAAGTGTGGCAAAAACTGTAACGTATCTAATTTCTGCCCCATAGCCATCCTTTCCCCTCTCTCTAAACTCCTTGAAAAATGCATCCACCTTCAGCTCTTGCCATTCCTTACCAAACACCAGCTACTCTCTACTACCCAACACAGCTTCTGCCCAGGACATAGTACCAACACCGCCCTTCTCTCCTTCTTACATACTGTCAATTTAGCCCGTGACTCCTGTAATTTAGTATCCTCAGTTCTGTTGGACTTATCTAAAAATTTTGATACTATCTCCCACACCCACATTCTAAATCATCTGTCTAATCTCAATCTCTCCCACAAAACTCTCTCCTGGTTCTCCAGCTATCTTTCCGACAGGTCCCAGGCTGTCAAATGGGGCCAGGGCACCTCCACCTTCCGTCCTACCCCCACTGGAGTACCCCAAGGATCCATACTTGGCCCAATTCTGTTCAACATCTTTATTAACGACTTTTACAAGGCCATATCTAATACTAAAATTGTTCAATATGCTGACGATTCTACTTTGATCTGCTGCGCCTCCAACTTAACAGATCTCCATCCACTGACACAAACAGCCTTCTCTACTACCGAAAACTGGATGCTCCAAAATCACCTCTCATTAAATGCTAACAAAACTAAAATCCTTCTATTCTCTCCTTCTAAGTCCTCCCCTATTGATAAAAACTCATTCCAAATAATCAGCCATAACAACTCCATTTTAGAGGTCGTTCCTTCCGCCAAACTTCTTGGTGTAACCATTGATGAACACCTAAAATTTAATGCTCACGTCCAGCTAAACATAAAGAAAACCCACATAAAACTCAGCCTGCTTTATAGAAACAACCACTTCTTCTCTCCTGCTAACAGACTAACTCTCGCCACTACTATTCCAACCTACCAAGTGCCCTGCACTTTCCCGTATTCTCCAACCATATACTCCCCATAGAACACTTAGATCTACCCACCAAAACCTAATCACCATCCACAAACCCAAGCGCCCAGCTGGTCAACTTCTGCTTTCCTTCACCTTAGCCTAAAAATGGAATGCTCTTCCCTCCACTCTTAGGACCTGCGAACCTCGAAAACTTTAAAACTCTTCTTCATTCTCACCTTTACTCAAACAGAAAATGCAACTGTACTCTTCACCCTATACCTCTCAAGGTCTCTTCCACTTTTACTCCTGGCTAACCTCTCACCTAGCTAACCTTGCTTATTTGTATTATGTATATAACTATACTGTAAAATCTAGCCTCAAGGCCATTTGCCTGTTTTTTACACCTAAACAAAATTGTAATTGTTTGTTTCTTTATGAATGCTACCTGTTTATTTGTCAGTAATGCAAAGTTTCTTAGTAATTATTCATATAACTACGTATTGTTGGAGCTTTTCTCCCCGGGCCTTCACTGAAAACAGGCTCCCCGAGCCCAGTGGACCTCCCTGGTCATCAAACTGGAATAAATAAATAAATAAATAAATAAATAAATAAATAAATAATTTATGTGATAAAGGAGTGTATAACAGATTACATAATACATGTATTTATCTAAACATAACACACAACTTGAGAGACCTCTGAGATTCATAACTAAAACGATAAGTGGCCTTAAAAATCTTAGTTATCAGGTGAGACTGTCAACCCTTTTCTGTACTCAGTCTGTTAAAGATCCCTCCAAGGAGATATATGCCTAGTCTTTTGCCATGAAAGATCCAACTCTATTTGATCTCAGATTCTCTTGCAGTACTAATGATACATCATATACTCAGTTGGTGTGACAGATTCATATTCCAATGTATCACACACCTCTGGAACCAACTTCCACTACATGTCAAGCTGAGTAGCACCCCTGCCATCTTTAAGGTAAACCTAGATAATTGGATGGGTAGCCTCAAATTCTCTCCCAGTCTATCTTCTCTTGCCCTCCTTGAGGTAAGAAGGAAATTTTGAATAGGGTGTTTTGGCTACTCTTGAAATGGTCTGCATATCTATTTCTAGTACCTACCTATGAGCCTACAAAGAAAAGTACATTCACTGTTTCTGGTGTGTTTTTGTCTGTGCATTCGATAGTAGTAGAGAGAAGGCAAGTGCATTTTATAATAGTAGATACTAGGTCAGTGGAGTAAAACAATGTCATTATGTACTCATTTCAAGCAGAAAAGATAAGATATTTTTTGTGTAGAACTTTGTAGCTTCTGCAGCTTATAGTACAGTGGTTGTTAGTGAATGTGGTTGTGAATGTGGATCACAGGCCTCAGAATGACTTATTTTGTAAAAACATTAGGTTTTATTAGAATAAACTCCAAAATTCACACAAAAGAAAA
Organism: Protopterus annectens; assembly: GCF_019279795.1. Taxonomy (NCBI): domain Eukaryota; kingdom Metazoa; phylum Chordata; order Ceratodontiformes; family Protopteridae; genus Protopterus; species Protopterus annectens. The sequence continues at coordinate 1,035,680,786 of NC_056747.1, read as the reverse complement.
GGAGTAACTAAATACAAGTTTAGTCTCAAAAATATTGTTTATTATTAATATATATGAAACAGGACAGCTATCACTGTAAATCTTGTTTTAGTATTACTCTGGAAGCAATCTGAAATCAAACTGAAGCCTTATTACATACATCATTAAATGTTTCAAAGAGTTGACATAATAAGAATGTCTGCCAACTGTCACATGAAAGATTTGATAAACTTTAAATGAGTAGTACCAAAGTTATGCAGAAGAGGCTGTTAGCTTCCAGTTCATTAATATTTCAAATCACACCTAAAATAATTACAAATAAAGACACGTATATGTGTTCAGACATCTTTGACTACTCATTCTGTCAACAGCTTTACTCGGTGTTACAACTTATTGACAGAAAAGTTATTTCACAGAATAGTGTGAGATTGACATAATACTGGGTTGGGGAATATGGCCTTTCCCCAGTATTGTGTGATCTTGGAGTTGGTAAATAAAAGAAGCAGGTTGTGTGTGTGTTGGGGTGCAACCCCCCCAAAGCAAAATTGATTGCTTTTATGTGTGATGTTCCGGGGTTATGCTCCCAAACATGCACACTAGTGTGCTGATCAGTGAGTTGGTGTTAATTTCATGTAAGTCAATCTAAGGTTTGTTAGATCAAATTACATATACCCATATATATCTATAGCTCTCTCTCTCTTTATATAAATATATATATCTATACACACAGATATATACATCTATATAAGTATATAAAAATGAAGATGTATAGAAATATAAAGATATATAGCCATGTTACACATTTGTTTTTCATGTCCTCAAGACATAGTCCAGCAAACTGATATGAGAAATGATTGGTAACAGTTTGATGTGACTTAACAGTTTCCATTTAACCAACATAATTTCATAATCCCATCTAAAATAATAAAAATAAAGAATGTCTGTAAAAGCTCTGTGTACCACCAATTAAACTGTGTGTGTGTGTGTGTGTGTGGGTCCTACTTTGTTTCATTGAATCTCATTTCACCCCGACCTCATTGCTGAAAACACAAATTATTGAAAACTCATTTCATTGAATCACATTTCACTGAACTGCAGTTAGTATACATGGCAATGTGTAGAGTACTGTAAGGCAAGTAAAAGATATATGCCTTTTTTTCCACTGTAGTGCGATGCTGGAGTTAGTATATATAGTTAGGGAGTGTGTGTGGGGGGCACAGCCCCCCACATTGGGGCTGTAGTGGAGCGTAGCCCCTTACCTTGTTTGTTTTATATTGTATTTTACCAAAAACTTCAAAACAATACATTTAAAGAATAGGCATGCATAGTGGCAACACCAATGACCTAACTCTCTTCAGAAAACAATATGTACTCTATGTGGGGGGCTACACCCCCCACACCCCCAAATGTGGTAGGCTGTGCCCCTCCACACCCCCAACTATATATACTAACTCCAGGATCACACTACAGTGGAGAAAAGGGCATATACCTTTTACTTGCCTTACAGTACTCTACACAGTGCCAGATATACTAACTATAGTTCAGTGAAATGAGATTCAGTGAAATGTGTTTTCAGTAATTTGAGTTTTCAGTGAAATGTGAAATGGTGGGGTGAAATTCAGTGGTGAAATGAGATACAACAAAACAAAGTAGACACATATATATATATATATATATATATATATATATATATATATATATATATATACATATTTATAGCACAAAACACAATTAAAGCTATGCTAATGGGGGGCTTTGCCCCCCACCCCCCCAACAAAATATACCAACTCGGGGATCACACTATACTGAGGAAAAGGCCAAGTGGTTAGTTTCCCTGTTCAAATTATCGACGGTTTGTGGCTTCATTGTAATGAGGATTTAGTGGAGTTGTCTCAGTTAATTGGGTTTCAGATAAATATGCAAACACACACACACACACACACACACACACACACACACACACACACACACACACACACACACACACACACACACACACACACACACACACACACACACACACACACACGCACACACACACACACACACCACATACACAAAATTCAGTTAATTGTTTGCTTTGGTTGACCAGTGTTTTTACTGCCACAGTTAGCTGATTGCTATTTTTGCCTATGCAGTTATTGAGCCTGCTGTAGTCAACAGTGCATTTGGACAGGTGATTGCTCTGTAATTATAGTTGTGCATCTGGAATTACTACATGTAAGTAAGAAGGCATGGGTGCAAAGCCACCAAGTTGGGGGTATGTTGGCTGAATGCCCTATATAAATAAAGATGTGTGTGCTGCCTTTGGTTTTAATAAAGTATAAGCAGAGTATAATGCAGAGTATAATGCATAATGGGATAATGAGCCATAAAAATATTGAGTACATGTCATGAGCAGCAGAACTGTCAATGTGGCTGTCACCTTCTCTCCTCAAGTCTGTGACTATTTATTGCAAAGTCACTCAGGCTCTGCACGGAGTGCAGGAATAATTCAAGAGCTGCTGCTGGCAACATGGCCGACGAGCGATCCAGGAATGAGTTCCTGGCACGTGCACGAGTGCTCTGACACTATTCCTGCACGGACACCACTGCTATATGCTAATTACCCCATTTGCTGGTAAAAAACATGCAAATGAGGTGAATTAGTGATCTAGGAAGCAGCCAGGTGTCTGTGCAGGAATAGTGTAACCTGCAGAAATGTATTCGGTTACTAACCGAATACATTTCCGCAAATTACAAAATGGAGGCATGACAGCTCCAAAGAAAGTATGTATTCAATGTAGTAGGCATACCAATGCCGAAATATATGGTCATTGGCATGAGAAATAGTTGCAAGATCATAGAAAATAACTTTTATTTTTTTTGCCGATTTCGACCGTTTAAGCGTAGGGCAGCGGTGCGCAAATGGGATCGGCCCGAAAATAAGAAAAAAAAGTTGGAAATAAGGTTTTAAACCCAAATCAGCATTTTGCAATGATAGTCAATGGCATGCATAAGACCACAATGCCAGGGAATAGTGGTTGCTAAGGGGGAAGGCTCAGTGTGAGTGTGGTAACCATGAATTAGCATTCTGTTTTATGCAAATGAGGGGAATGATACTGAATCACAGAATTCCTCTCAGTGTTAGGTTGCACCCAAGCGTGTAGGTGCAGCAATACCATGGTATAAGTATAAGAGGTAGATGACCTCATAAGGGGGAGTGTCATGCTTGCTGTAAGCTTACTGGAGCTCTGTGGCCCACGTGTGCCCTTAGCTAAGCATAGCTAAGGAAGGGGGTGTGTCTGAGGCTGCCTAGCAGTGTTTATATTGCCTAACCGAGTTAAAAAAAAAAACAGGAAATAGCAGCTCTGTTCACATCTGATCGCCGGGTATGCGCGGTGCGCCTCGGGGCTTAAATGGGAAGGCAATGGGAAGAGAAACCAGCAGTAGGAAGGCAATCAAGGAGAACTAGCATAACTGGCAGGTGAAATATATCAGAATAAGCCAATAACGCAGGCAGCAGCCCAGCACACTACTATAAACTATGCAAACACCTTTCACTGTGGTTTTTCCCACAAACTCTCCACCACCGGTGTACACAGACGGGGAAATTTTACCTGACAAACAAAAAAAATGTTAAGGGCTGCTGTTGCTCTCATACATCAACATATGGAAGAGGCTGAGGTTGGTGAAGATGTCAATGCTGATGACAAACCCACAGTGAGGAGAAGAAGAGTCTACAGACCCAGGGTAACCTTCCAGGGGCTACATGAGCTGGAGATAGTGGAGTGCTATAGGGTTGACAGGGACATTCTACAGCAAATTGTTGAGCTGTGCCAGCCATGCCTCACAAACAGAACCAACAGAGGGGAACCCATCCCAGTGGATACAAAGGTATGTGTAGGCTTACGAATACTAGCCAGGTACCTTCCAAAGGCCAACTGGGGATATAATGGGGATCTCACAGGCATCAGCATCCAGGGCATCCACCAGTTCCTGGATGCTATGTCAACACATACCGGTGAAAACATATATTTCCTCAAAACCCGTGAGGTGTTCACCAGCAATATGTGTCTCTTCCACCAAATAGCAGAATACCCTGAGGTAGTGGGTGCTATAGACTGCATGCACATGCACATCAAAGCACCACCCAGTGAGTGGGGTAGGGTCTACATAAACCACAAGGGCTTCCCCTCCATCAACTGCCTGGTCGTGTGGGATGCCCAGGGCATTATCTTGAATGTGTGTGCTGGCAGTCCTGGAAGCTATCACGAGTCCCACATCTGGCATATGATGACACAGCTGTACCAGTAATTTGCCAGTGTGGACATCCCATATGGCCACCTAGTGGGGGATGCTGGTTATGCACTGGAGATACCTGAACAAGAACTCCATAATGAGGCACACGCACAAACCAGAATCATAATAGAGGGTGTGTTTGGGATACTCAAGTCACAGTTCCTCTGCCTGGACATATGCAGTGAAGCCTTGCAGTACTCTCCAGCTACATGTATACAAATGTTCATAGTATGTGCCATGCTACACAATATGATCCTGTGGAAACAGCTGCAGCAGGAACAGCATGGGGCAAGGCCAAACAGCCCCCCACCATTGCCAAGCTCATCACAGGCACAGAAGGACTTGGAGGAGGAACAACCTGAGCCTGCCCATGTAGTCAGAAGGAGGCATGCCCAGTATGCCCAGCTTTGGCAAAGAGGCAATACATAGCACATACACTGACACTGTAGGGACCCAGGGAATGACACCTCTCTCTGACTTGCTCATACAGTAAAAGGTATGCCAAACATGACACTATCTGTGCTTTACCATGTATAGGGAGTGTACTATGTGCATCCAACATAGTCAGCTCTCCAGCACCGTCCTCAATACTGGCACAGCCACAAAGTAAGTCACTCCTCCTATCAATTGCTGAATGGAGTAGTATGTTCTGATAGTTGTATCTATGGTATGGACGTGAACATGCAAGGGAATCAGGTGGCTGAATGGTATGGCAGCAGATAAAGGACACCTATATGGGCAGCATGAAATTCATAACAAACATTGGTGTCAACATACTAGGCAGTACTAGACAAGGTGACAAATCCCACTGCAGTACATGTGGTGGCCCAAATGTTTGTCCATAGGGCACACATATGCATGTCAGTGAGGCTCACATACCCAACACCAGCCTCAGCCAGCAGGACAGGTGTAAATGACCATAAAGAAAGGCTGGGCTAAGGCCTCCAACCGATGGCAATGGTGAACAGCCCCCCATCCAGACCTACAAAGACAGACTACAACAGGTCTGGCAGTTGTATGTTAGTTCTGAAGGGTAAGAAGTCTGAAACTGAAATGTAGGTCAATAAAACATAAGATCTGTACTCTACTGATATGCCTCCAGTCTGCATGATAGGTCAGAATACAATATGAAATGGAAGCCAACAAAGTACCTAAAATACCAGTACAGTTATAGCAAATGTTTAAAGTCATCAGGTGTGCCCCCCTCCCACAATCCTATATAGAAGTGCAGTAACATGTACGTGTGGGTTTAGTAACAGTGGAGCACAGATTACCTGAGCTGGCCCAATTTACAGGATAGATTGTTGCATGTGTACAATATTCAGGGGTCCATGTGTTAGGTTGTTGTGTGTTCAATATTGTCTGGAAGTGGTCATCATGTAGGCATGGAAGGTTGTGTCTCAGTGGCCTATGGCCAGTAATGTTGATGACAGAGCCATGTTCAGACAACTGCAGTGCTAACCACAATGCTTCTCAGTAATACCCATGTCAACAGTCATCCATACTCACTGTCCAGATGTCAATATCTGTCACCTTCTGAAAGATGGATATGCCATGAATGTGGACCCAGACATACACACAGAACACAGGGGGAAGTACCCTAGACAGAGTACATAAAATGTAACTGTCAACTACACACACCTTTGGAATTGTACATACAGGTTAGCAGCACATTAGTTGTTTGTGTAGTATGGAATACTGATGTAGTCTGGCCAATCAGTGGCAGACCACAAAAGGCACAGTTATGAAGTAATGAGAGACTGCTTATGCCCCCGCACAAGGCAGCATAAGGGGAATGTCCCAGGTATATCTTTGAGTCAGCTGCAAGAAGCTTCCATATCACACATGCACTCAGCTCACCCCACCATCAGCCACAGGTTTATCACAGGTCATATCCTTGCTGTTGGAAATGAGTACAGTATGAGCCCCACTTCTGTATGGGAATACCCACAGAATGCAGCATGCTGAAGAGGTGTCCTATGCAGGTGTGACCCTAGCTGTAAGCAGCACCCTGCCAGCATCCAGACCAATGAATTTATATAGACAGGAACTATTGCAATTAACAACTTGCACACTTACCCTGTCACCCCAGGGGATTCCAGTGGCTGGGAATCTAGGAGTGACAGAATGCGCTGGCCTGCTACAGATGGCCTGCATCACTACCAAATGGCCTACAGTCCTCTGTCACCCGTAATGCCAGTGTATGTTATCTCATGGGGTCCCAACTAATAACATAACACAGTCAACAGAACACAAATGCAAGGCCATGTTGACAAATCTCAACAGTGAACTGTTTGTGTGAATGTTTATGTGAATAGTTATGTGGAAATTGTTCTGAAGAAGCTCATATTCATGAGTGAAAGCGTTTAACTTCAATCGATTCATTTTTTGTTCTTTGGTTTTGTATTCTCCACAATAAATGTGTTCCGCTTGGTGCACAAGTGACTGGCACGCTTATTGATCTCACCGAGGTCGCCTTTTGTTGGACTTAGTTGTTCATTTCATTTCATTTGGTGTTGGATTCAACTGTGATAATGTATGTGTTTCTGTGAGAGAGTGTCTCTGTGTGTCTTTGTTGACACCTGATTTTGTGGGCATTCACACTTACTACACTTTCCCTAACCCTCCTTTAGCACTGCTGCTGATATCACTCACCTTCAAAGATACCTTTGGACAGCTCTCCTACATGTAAGCTCTGTGGCATGTGCAATAACTGCATAACACTGTAATAGCAATACTTAGTCAGGTAGGGGATTGAAACTCAGTACTGGTAAGTGTGTGTGTGTGTGTGTGTGTGTGTGTGTGTGTGTGTGTGTGTGTGTGTGTGTGTGTGTGTGTGTGTGTGTGATCAATATCCTGTGTGGGTGTTGGGGTGATTGTGTAATGACAGGATCCATTGCAGTGTGGATTTTGCTACATCATTATATTGAGGACCTATATGTCCCAATGTCCACATTACAAGGCCAACAGTTTTCAAACACTGTAGAGGTTGTTGTAAACAATCCACAGCCATAATTGTGTACAGCTATGTGCAATTACTATGTGACAGTATGGATTAGTAAAGAATATAGGCAACCGTTATAATACCCAGATACCACTCTCCACCCACAGATCATACACAAACACACTTGGCTCTTACTCCTTTCCTTTCTTACTTTCTCTCTGTCTATGTCTCTTTCTCTGTCTCTGTCTGTCTCTCTGTCTCTGTCTCTCTCTCTCGCTCTCTCTCTCTCCCTCTCTGGTGGATGTTGAAAAGTACATCTGTTTTGCATAGGCAGCAGCTTGAGTTTTGTAGTTAATGCTCATGATCAGCTGATGGCCTGTGCACAAATTGGACTCTCCCACTTGCTAATTGCATGTGGAACAGCTGTGCTGTCATTCCTATAGCCAATTGCATGGAAACACATTCCTATAGCTACGCACTTCATGTGGGTGTTGGCCCTTTTCCTTCACTGTGAGCAGGACTTCCTGTGAGTGTCTGACAAACAGCATCACAGAGTGCAGTTGGAAATACCTCTTACAACATACCTGTGGAGACAGGCCAACAAACAGGAGGGGGATGTTCCAGACATGGGGACAGAATGTAAGTATTGTTGTTCTACATTTGAAGCAATGTTGGTTTAACAGGGTTTGTGTAGATATGGCTGTTCTACATGATTTAAAGTCTGGCATGACAGTGTTATGTGGTTGAGGAAACTCTGTCCTGTAGAGCTATCTGCAGACTGGCCAGAGTCTGGAGTATTTGATGTGGTGTGTTACTCACACATTTCCTATCTTTAAAAATGCAGTAACATATTCTGATGATTGCAGTCAGTAATGATGCCATCCATGTGAGTTACTGACTTCATTTCCCTCAGAAGAGATATGTCACAACAAACCCTGTTACACCAGGAATTTTCTCAGTTTATCACAGCAACATGTCAATATTTGTCCTGTGTTTGTGTCTCTGTCCCCCAAGCCTGTCACCCTTTGTCCATATGTCATGCAGTAAGAGGTGCATATGTATAGTATATCATTATTTACTGACATCATTCCTGATACAAGCCAGTGATATATCAGACTGCTAGACATACTATGTATAGTAGGCCTTATATTTGAGGGCAAAACCTGGACATTCTGTTGTAGTCTCTACAGTAGTGAGGTCTGTGTACTTATGGTGATTGTTGACAGAGTGTCAGTATTGAGTAGCAGTGTATTGTGAATATATTACTTGGCCTGTGTACAGACTATAGTAGATGTCAGTGTTCTTGGTCTTGTTCTATCTGACATTGCATGCTGCTCCAGTTTCTGGTACCCTATCAACGTATATGTTTGTAGGGCCAGACTGAGACATGTCCCATACCACAATCAGGCATCAGATTACACTGTCAATTGGGCCATTATATTTAGGGTTAGTGTGTGAGTGGCAAATGTGAGGATGGTTTTGTTCACACAGTCCATATACTGTACTATTAATTAGGCTTACCATAATGTGACTGTGTTGAGACTGGTTGTGAGTATGCACTTTTACACTGGTGTCTGTTACTCCATGCTGTTAAATGCCTGTAGTGCCTGCTATATTTGCAGTTACATATGTATTCCCTCATAGGAAACTTGGGTCAGTGCTTTGTAACATGCCTAACAGCTCAGTGTATTTACCTAGTGTGATGTTATGTCCAGATATTTTTCAGATGTACTGTTGCCTGGCCACCATATGTGTTGTGTATTTCTGTAAAAGCAGTGGGGTGCTGTGAAGATGTATACCACTAACTAGTGGAAAGTATGTGGGCTTGGGACATTTGCTTCTCTGGTTAATATATGTTAGGACAGACATGAGGGTGTGAATGCATCAACTGTGTGAGCTTATCTATTCCAGTATTTGTGTGATATCCCCATTTTCATGGCTGTAAACATCCCCTTTGTCATGGTTGGTCCACACGTCTTGCACTAAGGAGTTCTGTGTATACCTCTGGACTGACCAGATTGTGTCCCTGTCCACATTTATTGGTCATATTTCTACTGTATTCCACAGGATCATTACTGTGATTTGTGTAGTACTTCACTACAATGATTTTATGATGTCTGTCAGTAACTGATGGTGTACATGTCAGTATCAGAAGTGACTTCCTACACAATATGTCTTTTGACACAACCCCTGTTACTGTAGCAACATTCTACATTTATACCTGCAATGCTTACATTACATTCCCTTGCACTAAAAGGTTGTGACTTATGGTGCTGAGGTATGACTCCACTACATGTTATGGGTATCTGTTATATATATATATATATATATATATATATATATATATATATATATTTATATATATATATATATATATATATATATATATATATATATATATATATATATATATATATATTTATATATACATATATGTATGTGTGTGTGTGTGTGTGTGTGTATGTAGATGTATACATACATACATACATATATATATATATATATATATATATATATATATATATATATATATATATATATCCATATCCTTATGTATAAACATGAGTGTTGTATATACCTTCCCAGATGTATCCCATCATATTTATCTGATATATGTATATTTAGATATAAAAACATGACTGATTCAAGACTATTTTCATATACAAGTACTAAACAATTGTAGTAGACAAAGCAGTTGTTCACTACTATTTAGTATGTGTACTGAATGATATATTGAAAAAACAACAGACATTTTCACAGCTCCAATGGCTTAGTGGTTAACTGCTGTGACTATAGTGTACAGGGTCCTAGGTTCAAGACCTGCAAGGGCTGTTTATTTTGTTGCTAGGCAGAACAAGGACAGAGTGGTTAAGGCAGTTTTGAGCAGCGTTAAGCGGGTTTGCGCAGGTTTGCATGATGGTAAGTGGTGCTAACGTACGGCTAAATGAATAGGTGCTTATACTGTAGGCTTTCTTACCAGTGGGCAAATGTGCTTAGCATTTACATTTAAGCAATGCTTACACCTCCTAAGCATAGAACAGCTCTGGTAGCCAGTGATCACATTTCAGTCTGATAAAATAGCAGGGTAATGACATCTTTAATAAGTGTATTTAATTTCATGTACATAACATGCTTCTATGTGCTGTTATTACAGTAGCAATTGGTGTGAGTATACTGTATGAGACACCTGAGTATACATGGCTAGTACAACAATATTTTCTCTTTGTATGTGTTTCTTACATGGGTAGTATCCTAGGTTATATGCAGTCACACTTGTATGTATTGTATCATTATGTTACTACTTTTAACAGTGCTTTTCCAAGTAAGAATAGATTTCAGATTGTAGTACTGGAACCATACATCTCTGCATGCAAAGCTGGACTCTTAGTACTGACTATCGTGTTCTTGGTGTGTGAGCTGTATGTTATTAAGTATCTCCTATTGGATATTGATCTGATATGTGGATATTAACTGTAGACTACTATGTGTTTAGGACATGTCATTGAGGGCTGCTGTCATGTAGTAATGGCATACATATTAGTGTCAAAACGTTCATCCTAATGCATAACCTGTTGGCTAGCTGATTTCTCTCTGTCCTCTGTACAGATGTGCAGATGTCAGGTATCCATCTCGGCTGCTTACAGACAACCTATGATTGGCTGACACTGACATGTCTGCCCAGCTGTGTTATGAATGCCACAGCTAGGAAACCCCACTCTGTATGCACCACATGCCATGGAAACCTCAACCAGACTACCACAGTCAACAGAACATGCTTGATTACAGGTCTCTAACCCATACACTGGCCATCTTATGTAATACATGTTGCATACATGTCAATTGGAGCACCTCACTCGTCCTCTGCAAGAGAAAACCAGATTATTGGATGTTGAATTTAACTGTCACCCTGGGGATCACTCAAGTAGCATCAGTTGATAGATGGCCTGCTGACAAATGTCAGGTGGCATGATACCAGTGTACCCACATGCCCTACTCTTCTCATCTCTCCATGGACATTAGCCTGGTACACACCTAGGAACACCTGCACCGATGGACCCCAGTACTGACAAATATGTCAGTTTGCATTACTGAGAATAACAGTGTCTGTGTGTTTGTAAACTTGTAGTTGACAATACCCCGAGGGCCTTCTCACCTACTACACCCCCCATTGCCATACTTAAAAATGGCTGCTGCTGTAATTGACATTAAATGTACCTTGTTACACTCTTCACCTTATGGGCTACCTGGAGCTTGCAATACCAGCATAACACTGTTCTACAAATGGGTAGATAAGCATGGGTTACCCTCTGAGTCCTGGCAAGTGTGTGCATGTGTATGTGTGCATATTTGTAGAAGACAGCATTCTGAGGCCAAATCCTCCAAATACAATCAACTTTGACATACATTATAAGGGATAGTGATGTTGCTTACATTAGGAGAGCCATGAGATAAGGGATAGTGATGTGGCTGACATTAGGAGAGCCATGACAAACCCTCACCCTACTATCCCTGTGGCATGTGCAATAAATGAATATCCCTGTAGTAGCACTGATTAGATAGACAAGGGGTTGTATTGCAGTCCTAGTCAATGTGTGATTGTGGGTATGTCAGAGCACTATCGTGGGTTTCAGTGAGTACAATATCCAATGTGTGGTGTGGGTGCTGGGTATACCATGGTACCCCCAGTACAAGTCCCAAGGTCCACTATATGAGGACCGCTGTCACCATTAACCATACAGGTAACTGATTACACTATCCAGATGCATGTGCTGTGTGCAAAATCTCTGTAACAGAATGGACTCACTGACAATGTAGTTAGCACTGCTAATCCGAGGTCTGTCAAATGTGTCTATGACTGTATGTGTTTGTCATTGTGTATATGACAGTATGTCATACTATGTATTGTTCATTAACACCCAGTACATCCCTCATTACCATACTGTACAAGCCCTGGTGATGTTCTTCACTTAACAGGAAACTCAGGTCACACCTCACCCTAAAAGCTCTGTGGTGTGTGCAATTAAAGCCAAACACATTAGTAGCAATAAGTACCTAGGAAGGCGATCTACTCTCAGTGTTGCCAAGTAGGTGTGTGTGTATGTGAAGGGGTCTACTTCAGTTTGCAGAAAATATGTGTCCGAGGAGATCATTTATTTGAGAACTAATTGGCTAAAGGTAACATTTCAAATCAATCATCTTGTGGAAATACATTCAAGCAAAACTAGTAGTGGATGTGTACATGCACTCTTCCCCACTGTACAGCTGTACAGTGATACAGGAGCTGGTATATATACATGGGTGTGGTTGTTGTGGCCACAGCCACCCACATTGGGGTTATTGTTGTGGGTATCCACCCACTTAGTGTGCTGTTATACTGTACAGTTTATGTTAACAGGTTAAGTAGTTATTAATCACACTATTTGTGGTTCTATGCCACCCCACACCCTCCAAAGTGGGGGGCTGTGTCACCCAGACCAGCACACCTATGTTTACCAACTCCAGGATTGCACTACATTGGGGAAGAGGATATATACCCTGCCAGCACCATCATCAATGACATTAAACTGGCAAAATGATTATTTCCTGATGTGATGTTTTGGCAATTTGGTCTGGGTGGAATTACAGAGGCCAAAATGAGTTCACTGCAAAATGAAATACATCCATGTGAACAGTATTCTCTGTGTATTGCATCAATGTCAAAGCCTGTGTGTCTGTGTGTGTGTGTGTGTGTGTGTGTGTGTGTGTGTGTGTGTGTGTGTGTGTGTGTGTGTGTGTGTGTGTGTGTGTGTGTGTGTGTGTGTGTGTGTGTTATTCACAGACATTTGGTGTGTGCCACAAAGTACACTTACAATTGTCCACTGTAGAAGAGCTGCTGACATCAGCCAACATGCACTCACCTGTATACACCCCTCAGACACATGGAGTAACTGTCATACAGATCTGTTACCTGTGTTCAGCTGTACCTGGGATATGACAAAGTCAATGTGTCACCACAGTGCTATACCCCTTGTAGAACAGGACAGCAGACCAACATCCTGCTGATACATAGACACCTAGAACACAAACAGAATACATTATGGAGACCACAATCAGTCAGTGTTAATAACAGCTATAATGCATCATGGATGGACAGCTACACAACCTGACATGTAAGCATTAATCATTCCAGCTGAAAACATGTTAAACAGTATTACATTGCTAAACCTTAGGACATTCACCCTGTGCATCAGAACCATATCAGCATGTCCCTGCATTAATGGTATGGATGACAGGGATGTGGCACCGGTTTCATAATATGCAAAGGGTGTGTTGCGGGTTTGCCAGAGGCCTGGGCTGAGCCATTTGGTTGGCATCATGTGTGTGGGTTAGGGGGTTCTTTATTAAATGAGCTGTGCAGCTGTGGTATGTGTAGGTATGGAGGTGCCCTAGCTGTGTTGGTGAAGTGTGTGTGTATGTATGCACATGTCTTTCATGTGGTTGCCCTGTACAGGGATTTGTTGGACAGCTGCAGACCATACATGGCAGGGTGTACAGTTCACTGTCTCCGGCCAAGGACACAGGAACTGTGCCTGCCAGGGGTTTCATTGGCACTGCCAGGCAGAAGCCCAGATATGGTAGTCTCCCCCGATGATGACAATTGTCCACTGGATCCGCATCCCTGTTGGGACCAGCCAGGACCCCATGCACATGGCCTGCTGCATTCTGGTGTGGACAGCACCCCTCCTGCAGTGCTGGTACTGCCACTACAGAAGCTGCTATGAGTTGTTGCACATCTACATAGACCTCCACCTGTTGGTGTTGCTGACCTACGTCCATGTGGCTGCCCCCCTACTCCCACCACATGCTCTACCACAGACACCACATGGTCAAGGATTCCCACCAGCTCACCCAACCATCTATCCAGGACCTCTGCAAAATAACGGTGGGCACCTGCAAGATCACGGATGATGTCAAGTACAGCAGAATGAGTAGCCCTTTGGAACCTCAGACTCTGTCTGGTGTAATGTTCCATATGTGCCTGTGCCTCCACGATGGCCAAAAACATGCGTCTGGTGACACCTGCTGTGGCACTTCTGCCAGGGGTATGATGGCCAGCAGCCCTCCTATGAGCACCCTGTACATCTGCCTGTGTGGTACCTTGCCGGTCATCCAGCTATGGCTGCTCTGTACAGACACACTTGCCATAATCCCTACACTGTCCTGTCCCATGCCACCACCCGCTAACTGTCCCTCATCTGTGGCCACTGGTGATGGGGTATGTATGGGCATTGAGACTGTGTGCAGGGATGGGGTGGATAAAAGTGGGATGTCAACCGATGGCACAGCTTCAGCCCCTGACAACACTGCCTGTCCACACCATGCCTATCATCCTTGTCAGAGTCTGTATGGACACTAACATCAGTTTGCCTTCAGGAGGGACCCTGACCCACCTCACCACCTGTGAAGGTCAAACAAAAAAGGTAATTTAAGACCTGTAAGTTATGGTTTACCTCTACACACACACACACACACACACACACACACACACACACACTTACAGGTGAGGTGGCGCAAAGATATTACACAGACCTCTCATTACCCAACAGTCAACATGCATGACATATGGCACTCAACAGCATGCACTGCAGTGATACTCAATCCTTGTTACTAACATTATACATCTCTGTGATGCATGAGTTATGTTAATAGGTGATGCCCCTTCTCCTGGAACACACTGCAACCATGTACACAGTATTGCTGTGCACCTGTACAGCACAATGGCATGTACTGTGCACCATACCTCATGAGTGTACACACCATTGCTGAATGTGTATATGTATGGCAGTTATGTTTGCTCTGTTGCTCACAGCCCCTATGTGTTTGTCTGACACATACCTGGGATGATATGATGATTGATGTCAATAGTTAATGCCTGACCTCTGATTTGCAGATCTCATCATCTGCAGTGTGTGTATGAGCAATAAAATCCAATTACATTGACAACCTTCAAAGCTTAATGTGGATATGAGGAATTTACACACCCTTATTGACATGCCAGCCTCTTCCATGGTATGCAATGGGGCCACAATACTGTTAACATTACACACACCTGATATGTGACATATGACCTGTGCAATTCAATGCAGTATCAAACAAATGTGTTAGTCATGCAGGTGCTGAATGAGATGCATCACACCCTTAACACAATGGTTTGTTGCAGTACCTGTTAAGTGAACTACAGCAGTCACTATTACTGGAAGGGGTATATTAGCATGACCCATCTTCACTTGCCATTATTTGGTCACTCCGCCCTACAAATGTCCCCTAACTCTGCCAGATTGCTAGGCCAGCTCATGTGCACAGCCCTTGGAGGTCACACAGTGGCTTCACTATTGCTGTGGAGTCAGGTTTATGTCTGACACAATTCATGACCTTTACTGTGTTCAGATACAGCCATTCTAAGCAAGCTTTGGATGTATGCTTTAGTTCACTGTTGTGTTTCAGGATGTCACCCTCCCCATCAGCTATCTTATTGCAGATGCTTGTCAGCTATGGGCCACACATGAGTGTTATTTTGCAGTGTTTCAAATTCTGAATGCCATGTCTACCAGCATAGTTCCTGTTAATGAACAACAAACCTAAAGGTGTACACTGCCACCAGCAAGGTAAAAATGGAGATGGTGGCCCTGAGGTGGAGTGAGGTTTTGCTTGTGCACCACATGTATCTTTATGAATACTGTCTGTAGGTTTTAGCCTTGGTCTCATAACACCATTACACATTGCAACACATGTGTTTGGGAGACTTGATGTTATGCATATGCTACCTGTATAGAGCCCTAGGTGATGTTGCCTGTGGAACAACTCTTCCGTCTGATTACCCTAACCCATAGGCCACACATGTGCAGATCGATTCCAGGCAATTGTCAACACAGGTACTGCACAGGCAGTACTTGCTAGACATTCCTGCAAGTCCCTCAGTATTGCTGCATGTTTCTGAGCAGCCTCCATGACCAGTTTACTACATGTGTTGTCATCTGTTTTGGATGGGCATCTGTTTATTTTCTACATTACTGTTGTTCCATACTTCATACACACATACATGACTGTCTGCACTGTTTGCCATGGTATATGCAATAGTGAGGTAAGGCTACTTTTCCCACTCCTGAGTGCTGTCTTTTGGATATGAGATCCATTTCATGGTTTGTAAGATGTGTGCAAGCCATGGCTGCCTCTGTTGCAGGTGAGTGGGCAAATGTCATGGACATTCTTCTTGGACAGCAGACTATTACTTGGTGTGACATTGAGGCCCTGTACTTGATGGAAGGTGTGTACTCAAGAAGAGTGAATGCTGTCAGTACCTCACAAGCTGCTTCCACAATATGTTATTTGGAGTATGTGCACACATATGCTTCCAGTGTATGTTAAGGTATGTATTCCCCATATTTGTTGTCCTAACATAGAATTCCATATTACACATTCATTGCTCATGTTAGGATCACATTACAGGTTGTAAAAGGTGTGGAATGTGGTATTGTGATTTGCCATGTTTAGATCACAAACAGTTGCCATTGCAATAGTGGTGTACACACTGTTGTAGCCACTGTATAAGGGTAATGTTTCAGACATGTCCCTACTGTAGGCCATTTATCCCACCATTATGTTCATCTCTGTCCACACATCTTGCACTGACAGATTGATAGGTATACTATAGGACTCTTACATACCCTTCAGATATGCCACCATGGTGACCACTGTGATGCAGTGCAGTTAACAGCAACAGTAAGTAAACATGTACAGCATGCATTATGGGTAGGTGTGTTAAAGGTATGCATGGCAAATAACATGGCCATAATATGGCAGGTGTACTGGCAAACCTGAACAAAACAACTCCATACTCACCAGCTACAGGCTGCTGCCCCAGTTGTATACCAGAGGGACCTAAATCATTGTATGAGAGACGCAATGTCAGTAACCACACCTGTGGCATTGGTACAGGGTTGGAGCAGCATTTCAGCACATCAACAGTACAAACTCATAATACTAGAGATTATGCACATCTGTTCATTACTACACTGCAGCAACAGACTATCTTATCTGACATATGCATGTAGATACTTTACAGATGAAAATGGATAAGCAACAGTGGTCTACTAATGTGCCCTAGGGTCTGACTTGCATGCTCCTCGTCCATGGTGTGGGTGGCACCCACTTTCATAATGCTGTCTTCAGCTTAGGTGGGTGGGTAACAAAGGCTGGCAAAGAGCTCCTCAGCATGTGTCAGTGGCGGCTGGAAAACATGACTCCCACTTCTGGCAAGCTGGTCCCTCCTAACTGCAGCAGCATGCCAATGGGTGTGGTGGATCAGATCCTGCTCATAATTGCAGTTGTGCAGGCTGACATTGTTTACCCTGTGGATGAGCTCGTTACACAGGGCAGTCCTCTCCTGCAGATCCTGGGCCTTGCGCCCAAAGAGGATAGCATGAAGGACTATGAGGAACTGGATTATAGCATCATTTTCCAGGGGTGTTTGTGGGCAGACATTCCCAGGACTTTATACCTGGAAGACATAAACAGGAAAAAAGGGTCAGAGGACCTCATACAGTTGTCCAGTTGCACATCAACAGTGGGTATTACTTGCAAATAATCCACACTATACCATAACACTGTAAGCTATCATGGCTTGTACATCTTGCATTACACTCCTGGTCCTGACCTGTCCAATTCTCCCAATGTTGGACACTTAATGGCATAATCCACTACACACTATTCATTTCTGTGTAGAGGGATGACAGTGGCCATCTTCCATTTGGATGGTGTGTGGATGGTGGCATGAGTGTGTTTGACTGTAGTGTGTGATGGGACTGTGAGCACATGCCTGTGTTAATGTAGGAGAAAAACTGTGATGTTCTCATGCCCCATGGAGACTTGCTGTTGTTGCCATCAGTTGGCATTATGTCCATGCTCACCACTGATGTGGGCAGGAGTGTGGGTGATGTGCATATCCCCCTGTACTACTGTTGTGGACAGGGTGCCACTAATCCCACCTATCCTGTCTGATGCAGGTTGCCTGTATCCATGGCATGTGTGTATGAGGTGTGCTTTACCTCCAGAACAGGTTGACTTGTGATACTAGATCTGAGACTACGTACATATGTGTAGACATGATTGGAACTGACCTTGGTGGTTTGCATATGCTTATTTTCTAGTCATAGTCAGCCTTAGCGGAGGCCACCTGTGAACCTACATGCTTGCTCAGATAGAGATGCACTTTCTTACAAGTTGTGGTCTGCACCTATGTGTCCCTGTACAGCTACTACAGCAACCTATTATGTGCTTTGTGTCTTGGTGGTGTCCAACAAGGGGGATTACTCTATCGTTGGTGGAGGATGGTTGTACAGGTAAGGTAGTGCTGATTCCATATAGCTACAGTGGATATGAATTGTACACACCCCTGTTACAGTGCACGGTACTCATGCAATTGGAACATGACCCCACAAAAGCACGTCAACACAGTCCCCACCTGTGATGTGTCCTATAGCCTGCTCAGTTGAAAAGGGAACATAACAACCTGTCCTGTGGAAACATATAGGTTCATAGGTTCATAGGTGTGTACTAGGCTAATGGCACTGCAGCCTTTACAAGCCTAGCCCATGGGACTACCCTGGCATCATGCCACCCGACCTTAGTTCCCAGTGCCTCTGTTTAAAGCCACTGGAATGATCCCTGTGGTGAATTTTCTATTTCCCATCCACTCATCAAGATTTCACTTGAAGAGGGCCAGTGAGGTGCTCTGCTTGACATGTAAGGGAAGTCTATTCCATAGCATGGGCAGTCTCTGGCTTATGAACCTGTCCCTCCAGCCTATGAGAAGTAATATTCAGTACAGTAAGCCAGTTGAATGTGTGTGCACACCCTTACACTGGTATGTTGCGCAAACATCTGCTGAGATGATTACAGCATCCATTTGTCTTGGTTTGCACTCTAACGTCATATCACATCTTCACATGCTCACCTTCCATGAAACAGCTTTGTTTCTTTTTAAATAGAATTTTACAGGTTATGGGTCACATTTGAAGTGTGAAATGTTTTTACATGACTTCCTGTGGTCTCATTAGCATACAGCAAACACAGACCTTGTATTCCAACAGGTGTGTGTACACTTTGATATCCAGTGTATATGGGTGTTGATATAGCTGTTAGTGGTAGGCATGGACAGTGGGTCATAACACAGTTGTACATTTCTCTGATTACTATGTGATAAGCATGCCTACTGTAGTACCCATATCCGTGTCATGGCACTGCAACAATCAGTAGCAGTACACATTTCATTTTGTTGTATGCAGTGACAGTGTGGGTGTTGTCCCTTTACCTTTCCTGTATGGATGACATCCTTTCTGTGTGTAGGCAGCAGTGTTACAGACAGAAAGTAGCTATACCTCTTATAACAGATCTTGTGGACACAGGCCAACTACATGTTTGTATAATGTTCCAGACTTAGGGACAGTGTGTGAGTATTGCTGTTATATGTATTGAATACAGCTAGTTTTACAGGGTTTGTGTGTACATGCTCATTTCGCATGGAATGCAGTCTGTCTGCATAGCTCTCAACTGTTGGCCCATCTACATGATGGCCAGAGGATTGGCTGTTATGTCTTATCTGTTCCCCACACAGGTCTTGTCCCTGACATATCAGTGGCATTCTCTCTGTTGATTGCTATCAGTACATGGCAACATCCATTTTTGTTTCTGACTTCATATTCCTGAGTAAGGGTATATTGCAACCAATCTTGTAACACCAGCAACTTTCACAGTGTATAACAGCAATATTTCATATATGGCCCTGTGTTTTAGCCTCTGTCCTCCACCTATATACCATGCTTTGTTCTGATGTCATGCAGTAAAAGGTTGATAGTTAATGGTCTATCATTATTTAGTGCTGACATTTCTACTATCATTCCAGTAATGTTGTTGACTCCCACACAAGTTGTGGGGTAGGGTCCATATATATCAGGGCTACAGCTGGACAAAACATGTGTGACCCTGTAGAGTCTGGAGGTCATTTTATGGAGAACACTGTTATATGCCTTATAAGACATTTTATGGGGGAGGGGTATTAAATGTTTTTAACCTAGGCTGTTACAACATGTGAAGGATATCAGTAATAAGAAACATTAAGATATATGGCTGCACATTTTCATATGTTTTACAATGGGAACAGTGGTCGGCTACAGCTTACTGTCTTGCACACAGTTTTGTTTGTCAGTGTGATAGTGACATTTTAAGTTAAGCATTGTTATGGAATGGATACGTTTACATTGTGACAACTGATAATTTTCCCCCTAGGGTGTTGAGTGCAGAGTGTAATTGGAGGCCATTGAACTACATCTGTAATTAAGTGTTGATTAATTCTTATCTTTAAGGCAAATGTGCTTTTCACTGTTGTACTACTTGAAGGCTTTAGCCTAGGTAGCAAAGTATGTTATGTTTTGTAGATTACTGTATCATATGTTTTCTTTGAGAGTGGTATTAATCTGTTATGTATTTCAAACACCTAAATGCTATAAGAAATGGCATAAACAATGGAAATAGTACACAAATAAACATTTGTATGTATGCAAACTGAGTGCGATGTCATGTCCTTTGCATTGTGTGTGGGTATATGTTTCATTCAATAATTCTCATTTGCAGGAAAGAATCAGACACTGGCCATTTGAAAGGGTAGCACCTGTAGGAATAATGGCTGTTTGATATGCTGTGCACCGTCTATATATACTCTCTTTATTTATAACTAGAAGTATTTATATATGTATGTATGTGTGTGTGTGTGTGTGTGTGTGTGTGTGTGTGTGTGTGTGTGTGTGTGTGTGTGTGTATATAATATATATATATATATATATATATATATGTGTGTGTGTGTGTGCAAATATATATATGTGTGTGTGTGTGTGTGTGTGTGTGTATGCATGCATGTGTATCATTAGAATGTTTAGTGCTTCCACATTGTACATTCCCTATGGTAGACTGACTGTTCTGCATGATATGTTAGAGAAATCATCCCAGCATCTTACAGCTGAGATGGCTTACTGGTAACTTGTTGTGGCTATATTGTCTAGGGCGTGGGTTCAAGACTAGCAAGTGTTGGTTATTTTGTTGCAAGGCAGATCAGTTCAGCTGTGGAGGAAGGGATAATGGCAATAATTACAAGAGATCCCTATTTTGGGCCCCTTCACCCCCATTTACAGTGCCTTTGGTCATATGTTTTGCAGTGAGAGGTTCAGAGTGTGGATCCGATATCCATATATATATATATATATATATATATATATATATATATATATATATATATATATATAAACTTATGCCTGGGCTGGCTGACTTCAGCTTTTGCACCAAATGTAGATTGGTAATTGCAAAATAAAATGTATTAGGTTTCTTTTTGTGTCTGCTAATTTTTAATTGAATGGAATGTTTGACTATAAGTGTAGCTGATGTAATAAGATTGCTAATGTGAGTGTCAGCTATTGTGTAGGTTGATATATAATGGCATGATCATATAATAAACACAGTAGCAAAAAGAGTATGTACACATACACAAACACACACAAAACCCAATAAATTATCTCTGTGCACAAGATAAAATGGAATGCTTGAAATGAAACCAACACTGAAGGAATAGCCATCAAATCTCCTTTATTAAAAATAAGCATGGACACCAAAAATGAAGATGACATAGTTAAGCTGTACACAGTTTGTGTTTACAACTTTCATACTTACACAAAATTCGGACTTCATCAGAACTAAAAAAAAACATTTCCTGGACTTCCTCATTAAATGCCTTTGAACCCTGATCACATGACACAATACCTGCATTAATAAGTACAGTTTGTAAAGTTACAAACCATCAATTAATTCATAACATTGTATACATAAAAACAAAATATATGTTGACCATTTTTTAAAAAATTGATACATTAAAGAAATAAAAAAGATAATCCAGTACTGCTTCATATATTCATCTAATAACATCACTATTATAAATAAATACAAAATAAGGTGGAAATTAATTTATTCTAAAATACCATATTAAAACCTGTGTTTTATATTTTTAATTTTTAATATTGCTACCATAAAAATAACCTATGATTAAGCTGCTCTTCTTTTTAATACCGGTATAATTGAAATAGTATCAATAATCCCATGTGGTAATGTGGCATTCAACTTAAGCTACTACATTAGATCTTTATACTCTGTAGTAGTTTTCCAACATGGGAATTTATATTGATTTTTTCCAGTGAAACAAGTAAAAATTGTTTAATAAAAGAGGACATTCAGTCAAAGTGCTTATAAAGTGCATTATTCTTGTTCCCCTTTTGTATGTAATAGCAATGTTCATATCCATTTTGTCAAAGTATATTCTGTTTTCCCTACATAAAAGACTGCATTCTGACCCTTGCTACCACAATTTCTGTTCTGGGTGTATATTATAGATTTTACAGTGTTATTCAGTTGTAATGCAGTATTTTCACTAAATATATGCAATAATTACATGCACCACATTTTTAGTTCCCTTCCTATGTGGGTCAAAATAATCCTAATTAGAATTAATCTCCTTATTTTATATATATTATGAGCTCTCTTATATACAAACTGTGGTTGTTCCCAGACTGTATAGCCCCAAAAATATTCCAGTTCTTTTTGACTATAGGGGGAATTCAATAAAGCCTACATGGATTAATTTTCTGTGTAGGCATAGTGGCATGGAGCTTACACAGAAATAAGCAGCTGTGCAATCCAGAAAACAGAGCTGAGGGGCGTGCATGAGCACAAAAACACAGAAGTGTCTGTGGCATGCAAATCACCTTATAAGCAGGTGATTGCATGCAAATGAGGGTGTAGAGTGATCCGGCAAGCAGACAGGCAGCTGTGCAGATCCCGTGTTGGTGTCAGAAGTATACATGGAACATTTCTGTGTACATGAAATGAAAAAGTGAACAGTGGCTGTAAAAGCCAAGTTAGATGGTCAGAAATAGCAAAGCAGACACAGATATAAAACTTGCCCTGTGTGTCCAAAATGTAATGAAAAAGTATTTAAAATAATTTTTTTTAAATACCCATATGATGTTTGTGTGGCATGCAGCAGTGCGGAAACATGCCATTATGCAAAAAAAATATTTAAAATTGTGAAAAGGAATAAAATAAAATATGTGACAATAATATATTATAGGGCCTTGCATGGAATATGTACAATGGTAGATGTCTGTGGTTGCTAAGGAGGCATGTCCTGGAATAGTACAGTATCCAGGTTGTGTGCACGGATCTGTATGCAAATGAGCTAGGGTTACTGAATCGCAAAAAAGGGTATCCGTGCCCTCAGATCAAATCCCTGTAGCACCATAACCATGTTGGTGTCCACAGAAGAGGTAGCTGACATCAAAAGGGGGTGTGCCTCTACTTCTTTAAGCACATTGGAGCTCAGAGGTGCCTGTTTGAGTGCTACACTGCTGAGCTGAGCGGGGTATATACAGTACTGCTAAGCTTTGTTTAGCCTGGGGCATTTGTTTAAGCTGGTTTGAGCTGTTCTGAGCATGCCTCTTCATGGAGGGAGTGTCTGTTGACTGCTGAGTATTGTTTATACCTGTGGCATGGGTTTGAGTGTTGCAGCAAAGTGCTTAGCAAGTAAGGCTGTCAAAAAAAGAAAAAAAAAAGAAATTGGCTGAGAAAGCCAATCATATATAAATTACTGATAACCCCTGTCCCACCTAAACTGAACCATTCCAACCCATCAATGATGCACCTGGCAGGTGGAATGCATCATAGGTAGCCAATTACACTGGCTGCATCTGCAGAAGAGCACTATAAAGTATTCATACACCCATCAATCTGATTTTCCTCCCATACTCTGCACCATTGGAGTACAGATTTGGGAATTTTAACTGAGACAATGCCAGGGGCTGCTGCAGCTGTGCTACATCTGTATGTGCTAGATGCTGAGGTCAGTGCTGCTGCTGCTGCTGTTGACAATAGGCCTAGACTGAGAAGGAGAAGAGTGTTCAGGTGCGGAGTGACCTTTCAGGAGCTACATGAGCTGGAGATTATAGAGAACTACAGGGTGGACAGGGACATGCTACAAAAACTCACAGAGCTCTGCCACCCTCAATTCAGACCCAGCCAACAGATGGGAACCCATCCCTGTAGAAACTAGGTATCTGTAGCCCTTAGGATACTAGCTACAGGTACTTTTCATAGACTGACTGGGGACAGGATGAGGGTCTCACAGGCATCGGCATTCAGAGTACTCCACCAGTTCCTGGATGCCATGCAAACACATGCCAGTGAGCACATTTATTTACCCCGCACCCCTGAGGAGAGGGCCAGTAGTATGCACCTTGTCTACCATGTAGCACACTACTATGAGGTACTGGGTTCCATAGACTGCACTCATGTCCACATCAAAGCACTGTCAGCGAGGAGGTTAGACTTTGCGTCAACTGCATGGGGTATCACTCCCATCAACTGCCAGGTCATGTGCAATGCACAGGGCATTACCATGAATGTGTGTGCTGGTAGTCCTAGCAGTTATCATGACTCCCATATCTGGCACACATTACAGTTGTACCAGATACTTGCCAGGGGGACATCTTGTATGGCTATGCAGTGAAACTATGGATGATGACACCCATTAGAAATGCACACACACACCTACAAAAGAATGTCATAATGAGGCACACGCACAAACTAGGAACATCATAGAGCATGTGTTTGGGCTGCTCAAATCATGGTTGGTGCCTCGATATATCTGGTGGAGACCTTCAGTACTCTCCAGCCACATGTGCACAGATGTTCACAGTATGTGCCATGCTACACAATATGATCCTGTGGAAACAGCTGTGGCAGGATCATCACAGGGAAGGGACACACAACCTCCCACCAGTGCCTAGGTCACCACAGATACACCCACAGCATGACTTGGAGGAAGAACCCCCTGAGAGTGTCCCTGTAGGCAGACGTAGGCATGCCCAGTATGCCCTGGCCTTGACCAAGAGGCAATGTATAGCACATGCACTGACAACCTAAGGTTCTAGAGATTGACACCTTACTCTGACTCGCATACATAGTAAAACGGATGCCAGCCACACCACACTACCTGTACCTAACCATGTATTGGCTGTGTACTACGTGCATCAGACAGAGTCAGCTCTGAAACATGGGTCTCTCAACCACTGTGTTCACAAGGTAATTCACTCTGCTATACAATTTTATGGGGTACTAAACTATGGTAGCATATTATGGACCTGCTGCATGTATGTAAGGGAAAAGAGTGGGCTACTCAGCAACTTGCAGAGCTCTAAAAGCCACTTGGGACAACAGGTACTCTGTCCTATAGTGAGTGCCTCATAATATTCATTAGGCCACATGGCTAGAAACCCCACTACATTATGCAATGGAAATGCCAAACAGTGGGGTCGTAGGACAGATGCACGATTGTCAATGCCAGAGTCCCCTATCCTCAACACATCTGTGTTCCCATGAAACTGCAGTAACAGAGTGTGTTTGCAAGGCTATATCATCAGACCACACATTTCCAGGGCTGTGACATACAACCTGCCCACATATTTAACCCACAAAACACATGGGTCAGTGTATGTCTGTATGCTGTTGATAGTGTGAGGAGTTAAACCTCTCCCTCTCCCTGGTGGTTGATGTGGCTCACTGGACTAAGGACATTAACATGGTTGATGGTGTTGATGGTTCAAAGCTGGCAGCATCTACAACTTTTGCATGGGAGTCACTCGTATGGTAGGAGTTCCAGAGACTATCTTAATGCCGCAATCTGTGATGGCAAGACAGCTGGACAAAGCCAGAAAAAATGGGGTGGCAGAGGGCCAAACATACAGACACATATTATACATGGTCTGAGTAACCTAGAAGGTGGCCATACCTCTCAACTGTACAGATTTTCACAGAACGTCCAGATTTTTGCCTCATATTTTGGCCCATTTTTCATAAATTTGTGTGTTTTGGGGAAATTAGTGGCAAATCATTAAAGACTGAAGTTAGAAAATAATGACAGACATTTGATTTTCAGACTTCATACCCTTCAGAAAATGCATGCTACTGTAAAACCTGCTATTCTATCAACTTTCTAAGTTTGTAAGAACAATATTAAAAAAAATTCCCTATTTTTGTGCCTTTCTCCCACTTTTATTTATGGCTTTGTTCAGATTTCTTGTTGTAAGAGGTTGAGAGGTATGAAGGTGGCTAGTATAACAGCAGGTTGCACCAGGTCAGATTAGCTGCAGGATGTAAAGGCCATCACTTAAATTTCTCAGTAGTTACAACACTTCAGTGCCTGCATTTTACAATATAGTACCAGAAAACCACAACTGTATGAGGAACAGAGCAGACATATGGGGCAATAGACCAGACATTCTACAAAAACATGTACAGGGAGAGGTATGCAAGCTGTCACCCTATATGTAGTGTTACAGCATGTACTCCAGCACATCAAACCTCTCAACCTCTTGCAGCAACATCTGGCCAAAGCCATGAATATAAGTGGGATAAAGGGCCACAAATAGAGGCAAGTGTTAAATATTGCACTTATAAATACCATGAATCTCCTGAATTGACTATAGCTTGAATCTCAAATGTGTGTCATTATTTCCTAACATCACTCTTTAATGATTTGTCAGGAATGTGCCAGAAAACCACAATGTTATGTGACATGGGCCAAAGATATGAGGAAAATAGCTGGACATTCTCTGCAAATCTGTACAGTTAACGGGTATGAGTCACATATTACATTCAGCAAACAGCTGAGGAATGCCTTGGACAAAATATCAGGGAGGTGCTGGAGTATGGAAACAGGTGCAGCAGCCAATGGTCTGCAGCACACAAGATCCCTGACAGGTCTGGCCTGGAGTCACATTGTAAGTACTGACAATCTCACTGAGCATGCTCCTACACGTAGCTAACTTTAACTTGAGCCCATGTCTCTTACCTCTTCCACCGAAAGAACAGCTATGTAGAAATATGTCTGTGCATACAGACAGCTATGTATGTCTCCCCTATTTCCCCTTACACATGATTACCCTATCAGTATGTGGCACATATATATACATATGTTAACAAGATATGTATACATACACACACACATGTGTGTGTGTGTGTGTGTGTGTGTATATATATATATATATATATATATATATATATATATATATATATAGCTTAGTTTACACCTATAGACATTACCCTGCCTAGTTTCTCCCCTGCTGAACTACTGCTCCTAGACTGCCACATCAATAACTATAGGAAGTTTGCTATTGCTTCTATCTATATCCCTCCAGGCAAAAACATCCTTATCCTTGAACATATACTGTCCTGGATAAACACCTCCATCCCCTATGAAACCATCATTCTTGGAGATGTTAATATAGATTGGAACTCCCTTATTGGCGACTCACCCCAACATTTCATAAACCTGTATGGCTTCTCACAAGTGATCACTACCCCTACCCACTACAGTAAAAATGCTACTGGTTCCACAATTGACTGAATCTTGATCAACTCTCTAAACAACTATTGTAACCGTTCTACCTTCCCTGACTCTACTAGTGACCATCCCCTCATCTCTATCTTAAAGCACTCTCCTCATCTCTCTAAGCCCCATCTCTGCAGAGATTTTAGGAAACTGACTAACTTTTCCCCTAAAACCTTTAACTATAGTCTCTCTCCCATCAACTGGTCTTTCCTAAAAACTCTCCTGCTCAGTGATGCTGTTACTAAATTCAATCACATTTTCCTTGATGTCCTAAACTCTCTTGCCCCATCTTGCAAAATCAGAATCAAATCTAATTTTGCACCCTGGTTCTCCAAAGATACTCATGCTTTGATGCATGAAAGAAATGCTCTATGAAAAAAATGGCAAACCACTAAAACTCCTACCTTTCTCCAAGGTTATAAGCAACTCAGAAATCGTGTAAAAATATATTATTTTGGATAAACGACAATATTTCACTAAGCTCTCACCCAAATTCCCCCAAAATATTCTGGAGTACTATCAATTCCCTGCTTCATACTGGTTCTCCTACCATCCCTAACCCTTTCCCCTATCAGTCTCCCTCTAAAACTGCAGACTTACTCAACAAACACTTCATAGACAGCATCTCTAAACTCCTACCCTCTGGTAACTATGCTTATCCCAACTCTTCTGTGTTACCCTCACCTCCCCCTAAACCTCTATCCTCCTCTGTCTCTCAACCTTTTACCTTGCAATCTTTTTTTTCTAAATATATCAAATCCCTGCTTCTTAAACTAAAACCATGCTCTCCCTCCACTGATAAACACCCCCTCAATTTCTAAACATTGCTGCTGACTCTATTGCATACCCTGTATCTATCTTAATCAACTGCTCCATTTAGGAATCTACTGTATCGGAAATATGGAAATCTTTCTATACCACTCCTCGGCACACAGGTGGCAACTCTGTTGAACCCTCTAACTATAGACCAATCACTATTCTTTCACTGGTCTCTAAGATTCTTGAAAAATGTATACATACTCAACTACTGTCCTATCTCATTCACGAAAATCTCCTCACCCCCTCACAACATGGTTTCTGCCCTAAACACAGTGCCTTGACTGCCTTGCTATCCTTTACTCAAAAGGTTGCAGAAGCTAGGGACAATGACCTCCTTGTCCCCCGTCTATTCCTTGATCTCTCTAAAGCCTTCGACACTGTGTCTCATCCCATCCTTCTTAACAAACACTCAGACCTAAACCTCATTTCTTCTACTCTTGGCTGGTTCCAGTCCTACCTTACTGGCAGAAAACAAGCTGTTAGATGACAGCAGGCTTTTTCACCCTTCCTTGCTGTTCAAACAGGAGTACCCCAAGGCTCCATACTTGGACTGATCCTTTTCAACATTTTTACCAACAACCTACATTCATCCTGCAGTCTCTTGTCTGTAATACAATACACAGATCACTCTACTCTCTTATCTATCTCCAATACTAACTCTGAACTACTCACACTAACACAGAATTCCTTTATCTCTGTTGAAAAATGGCTCAGAAACAATCAACTAATCCTTAACCCTAAGAAAACTCAGCTCCTTCTCTTCCTACCTCAGACACTCTCTCACCTTAAATCCAATTTTTCTCTTTCCTCCCTAGATGGCACCATTGTCTCCGCTGCCTCACATGCCAAACTCCTTGGAGTAATAATTGATGACTGACTAATATTTGACTTGCACATACAACAGGCCATAAAAAAAATGCCAAAAACATGGACTACTTTATAGGAACAAAAAATTTCTCACTACTGCCACTAAATGCAGTCTTGCACAGGCATCTCTCTTACCTAGTCTTCTATATGCTTCCCCCATCCTTACCAATATCCAACCTATCTCAATGCAGAAACTGGAACAAACATACAACAAAATTGCCAGATTTATTCTAAACCAACCACTCTCTTTGTCACTTATCTTTACTTATGTTTGCTGGGGCTTTTCCCCTCGAGTCTTCACTGAAAATGGGTTTGTTTTCAAACTCAGTTGGACTAACCCTGTTAACAAATGTGAAATAAATAGTTGGGATATTTTGCAGACACCCTAATGGTAATGGATGTCAGCTAGGTGTAACAGCCCCGTGTTTCTAATGCTTAGTCAACCAGTCCACTTGTGTTGTGCTAATGAGGCCATAACAAGGCTGAAACATGCATGTCCACTGATAGTGGGGTTTGGCTTTATTGGCCTGAATGTGTCCATTAAAATGACTTAAAAAGTCATGGGCATTCAGAATTGCCATATAGTTGAAACATCTGATGTTCAAGGGTCATTTGCATATATCCCATGTGCCTCTAATGCATGAGGTTTGAGAGGTGTCAAAGGAAAAATATACTTTAAAAATTATCAAAACACGGTAGGTTCAGGTTAAGGCACTTTAATCTTGCAGCAAGGAGACAAAAACGTGCTAATACAGAGTTTGTCTAACCAGAAACAGGAAATGCATTCATTTTTATAGGTTATCAAATTAATCCTGTCCTACCATGCTGATGTAACAGATTACCACCTTTTCATCATCATCTGCTGACCATCTTTCCCATGAATTTCTGCTGATTTAAACAATTTTTGTGTGAAACTTCCTGAGGAAAACAACATGGCCTTGGTTACTTTCAGTTAGATACTTGTTATGTTACATTTAAGATACTACGGCTAAATCAAGCACAATGCTAGCAGTTTATTTTTTTAATAATCCTTTGTCTACCTTATTTCTAAACTACTGCAGCTGCAGAGGTTCCCATCCTCTGAACAAGGCTGTTTGCCTAGAATCATTACGTTTATAATATAGAGTATTGTTTATTTATATGCTTCTGACCTAGCAGATAAACACCTGCTTCTCAAGTACATTTTTACAAGGCATAAACAAGAATATTGCTGTGCTAGCAGTTACTAGGTCAGAGGGCAACTTGCAAGTTTTAGTAAGCATGCTGCAGTTTTAGAAAAGCATTTTGTTTAGTCTCATATGAAACTCAATTTGTATATAACACAGTGCATAAAAAATAGAATGAAAAGCATATTAAAAACACTTGATTATTAATTTGGCATTAAGCATACACACGTTAATACATATTTTTCTAACATCAGCCTCTTTTTAATTTTTTATATTTTTTTCAAAAAGATAAACAGCTTGCTTCTTTCCTCTAACCTCTCATTCCAGGATTTGCAGTTAAAGAAAGTCATTCAGTTTAAACTTTTATGAAAGTGTCTCGCATTCTAGCAGCTCTTTAAATTCAGTACTTTGATACATAGTCTCAGATACGGATATATTTATGAACTCTTTAATTAATTTTTTCATACAAACTCCCCAATCCTACCCCAATAGCAGTCAATGTGTTTATAAATGGAGCCCCATTCAAGAAAAAAAAAAAAACTCTGTCAGGAGGGTCTGTTTTGGTTTTGGTCATGGTCATCTGCTTGCTGAATTACCTTGAGATGGTCGTTAATCTCATGCTGATGGTCAGGAATGAACGCACAGCACTCTCTTCTTTGATTAAAGCCGTCCAACTTCCCTCTCCGCTAGAGTGAAAGTCAGAGCCATTCGGTTTTGAAGCACTACAGTTCCATTTTTTCGAAGTTTGGACAGTTTTGCAGCCACCATATTGATTTGACTCTGCCATACATGGGTGATATACCTGCCCAGGATATAACAGCATCACTCAAGTCCATGTGCACAAGTTTGGTTTCTACATTATGATGGTCTTTCCACCCTGCTTTGATTCATCCCACTGGATTTTCAGGTTTCTTAACAGTCTTTTATTTATATCTTTACCACATACAAAATAACAATCTCTCTACCTTAGTCATACTTTGTTACTTAAAATGACTGCCTGCATGAAAACATTTTCCTATCTATTACTGATAACTGTTTGAAAAGTACAGGATTGTGCTGTACCTGATTAAGAGTTTTATGCATATATATATATATATAATATATATATATAGATCCACTCAAGTCATATATTTATATATATATATATATACTGTACTGTATATATATATACTCCATCCAACTTGGATGGAGTCATTTTATAAAACACACAATTCCACACACACACACAGTGCTACCTTATTTTGTAATTTAAATAGCGACTTGTGTCAAAAACAGATTTTCCCAGGGTCTCATGACCCCCTAGTAGGATAGCAGTCACACAAAACCCTCGTATGCTGTTGGTATGGTCAGACACACACACAGTTCACACATTAAACACACACACTAATTGCCTGATAAGTGTTAAAGTATGCCAGTATATGTTTATATACGCCTAAGTTTGGTTCATTACATCTAATCAGTTCAACCTTTGTGGCAGGAAAAGAACGCCACAGCAAAAGAACAATGTGATCAATATTGCAATAAAAACAATCATACAAGTTTCTCTGGGTTGCTCAATGTCTCTACTCACTCTGTATCTGGCCATTTTGTTCTTTTATTATTCAAAAATTGCCTCATATATCCTGCAAGTGAACTGTGTCAGCCTCCTGCTCTGTAGATGAGAGGTTTCCACTGAGGTGTATAATATGCCCTCCCAAACAAAAAGTTTCAATGGAGTTAATCCCTTCTAATGGTAAAAGTGCACCCAGTTTTCTGTGTCTTTTATCAACTTCCTAAGCTTATTCTTCAATACCCCATTCTTTAATGATATCCCAAAATATCACTATAAATCTTTTCCGTATACCAAATCTAGGTATAATTTCTTTAACGATTGCAACAGTAGCTGCATCTGGATTTTGGTTGACCCATTTGGAAAACATGTCTATAATAACAAGGCAATATTATTCTCACATTTATTCATTGTGCATGATGCTTGTTACAAACATGGCATGCTACCCTCCCCCTGTTGATGGCTCTGCTGCAGCAAACAACGCTTCTATATTTAAACAGATTAGGGCA
Organism: Protopterus annectens; assembly: GCF_019279795.1. Lineage (NCBI taxonomy): Eukaryota > Metazoa > Chordata > Ceratodontiformes > Protopteridae > Protopterus > Protopterus annectens. The sequence continues at coordinate 1,035,648,151 of NC_056747.1, read as the reverse complement.
AATTTTTTTTTTTTTTTTGGGACAGTCCCTTTTGAGGATTGCTCCTCATTTTGAATCTAACAAATCTAAAATAAGAAAACATGTACAGTAGAAAAAGCATACTGACTGTCAGTAAAAATGTTTACTTTTACCTTTGCTAAGGTACATGCCCTTGTTAAGGCAATTAATTTTGCAGCTTGTGCAGATAAGTTGTGTGGTAAAGATTTTGCTTTTTAAAGGGAACATTCAAGGTCTCTTTCCAGGTAATGTCTTTTGTTTAATACTGATGTCATATAACCTTGCTTACAATCTACAGTTTGATAAACTGCAATCCTAAGGATGATGCTATTAATTGTTTTAACTTACAGAAAGCTGCTTTTGCTTTAGGTGTCCATTGTAATAAATTTTGTGCTGCCATTGGCTTTTTAAATATAATATTGTTACAATATCCCTGTGGTAATTTGGTATCTTTTCCTGAAATGTGAATGCAAACCAAAATCATTTAAAGCAGGCTGCTATGATAGTAGGCTTGACCCCTCTGCATCCTTTCTTTTGTGGGATACTCTTTTGGGGCCTAAAATGCTGACTTTTGGTGCTATGGTAACTGGTCCTGCTGTTATTTTCCTGCTGACCAAAGAATATCTGGTATGTCCTAGAAATTTGGGGGGGCATGAAACAGCTTGCTACACTGTCCTTCTGTATTCCAGGTGTCCATTTGTCGCTGTGCTTCCATACCCGCATGGTGTGAAACTACGGCTATGCCAAAAAAATTTAACTTTCTCCCCAGAAGCGCCCCTCGGCTCCGGTTTCTGTGTCTGAGCTTAAGCTAAGTAAGCTCAAAAGAGCTAGGTCTAAAATTTAATTTCTTTTCTCTATGTCTTCATATACATTCTCTCTACCCCTTGTCTAATTCTTCTTTTTTCCCTTCTTTCACATTTACACTTACCTTTCCTCTCTTTCTAATTCTAATGATTCCTGACTATTATTATATTTTTTTCATCCTCCTTATTTTTGTAGTTGCCTCTTTGTTTAGCCTGCAATCCCTCGCTAAATTTCCTTTTTCCTTCCAACTTAAAAACCTCCCCTTTTTCTTCTTTTCTCGAAATCTTCTGATCGCTTGTCACTATTAAAATGTCTTTCTGCATGTCTAGCATATTCAAGTAATGGCTGTAATCTACTTGTTCAATGATCTACCATATGCTTCGTAATAAAGCTACTAATGGGAGTTATACTACCCTTCAAGAATGTGTTCTTTAACCCACAGTCTATAAACCAAAAGAGTCAGATCTTGTCCTGCCTGTCTTGCCTACCTAGTCTCGATAGGATCCCTGACAAACGGTTGTGCTTTTTTGTTTTTGATTTTAATTCTCTGCTCTCTCACGATTCCTAATTGTCTTTGCTTTTTAACTGACCTTTCGTGATCTATTTTAACTGTTTTGCAAGTTTCATAAAGTGCAAGTTTATCTAAATTACCCTCAATTTGCTGTAAATTGTCAGTTTATCTAGAATAACTGTCTGCCTATTCTGTTTCCAGTAACCCTTTTTTTCTAATCTCTCTAATGCGCAATTTTACCTGACAAAAACAAAAACAGTTTTGTGTACCTAGTCCTGATCTAAAAAGAAAAAGGTAATTTCTCCCTTTACCTGACCCTCTGTGAGTTGATCCACTAAAGAAAACAGGAAATGCATTCATTTTTATAGGTTATCAAATTAATCCTGTCCTACCATGCTGACGCAGATTACACCTTTTTCATCATCATCTGCTGTGACCATCTTCCCATGAATTTCTGCTGATTTAAACAATTTTGTGTGAAACTTCCTGAGGAAACAACATGGCCTTTGGTTACTTTCTAGTTAGATACTTGTTGCGTAAGTTACATTATAGATACGGGCTAAAAAACACAATGCTGCTAGCAGTCTCTCTAATAATCCTTTGTCTACCTTATCTCTAAACTACTGCAGTTGCAGAGGTTCCCATATTCATATGTTTCTGACCTAGCAGATAAACACTGCTTTTCACATTCATTTTCCACAAGGCATAAACAAGAATATGCTGTAGCAAGCAGTTACTAGGTCAGAGGGCAACTTGCAAGTTTCAGTAAGCATGCTGCAGTTTTAGAAAAGCATCTTTTTTAGTCTCATATGAAACTCAATTTGTATATAACACAGTGCATGAAAAATAGAATGAAAAGCATATTAAAAACACTTGATTATTAATTTGGCATTAAGCATACACACGTTAATACATATTTTTCTAACAAGAGGTCACTCAGTGGAAATTCTAGCTTGGCTAGCATTTTCATTTAGTTTTTACTGATTGTTTTTCACTCATTGTTATATATTTTCACTCATTGTTTTATATATATATATATATATATATATATATATATATATATATATATATATATATATATATATACACACACACACACACACACACACACACACACACACACACACATACACACGCACACACTCATTTTATATATATATATATATATATATATATATATATATATTTTTTTTTTTTTCTGTGTGACCTTTTTACTCTTTGTTTTATATATAGCTAAATAATGTGTGCACTGATATAGACTCTGTACACATATCTACATAACACATTTACATAACGTACACACACAGCAAGAGTTAAGATGACATTCCTGTTATACACACACACACACACACACTATAGATATATATATATATATATATATATATATATATATATATATATATATATATTTGTGTGTGTGTGTGTGTGTGTGTGTGTGGGAGGATGTAGGAATGTCCTCACTTACATGCAGAATGCTGTGCTGAGGTTATCTGTACCTACACATCACAACAATTGTCTGATGGTAACAGACTGAGGCCGCAAAAGGACAGAATCCATGCACCCACAGAACCCTGTGCCTGTACAATGTCACCCTGTAGACAGAAAATGGTGAGCAGGTGGTGTAATGTGCACTGGTTGTAATGCAGGACTTGGACAGGTCATATTGTCCATGGCCAATTGTCCTACCAAACTGCAACCAGCCACATATGGCCATACTGGGAACTGTACACACATAGCAGGGGTATTAACAGGTATACCACTCATATGACACCAGAAACAATAACATTAGCACACTGGAGCACTCTGCTGGCCACACATTATGTGTAATACAAAGCCACTTTGTGTAGGCCACAAGTACTGTGGCTGTATCCACAAATACAACAAACGTAACCTGTGGTGCATTCAATAAGTACTATGAGTTATATAGTGTATGCAAATAGATAGATAGGGGTCCTAATATCACAGCAGGTAATTCTCTGTGTGTGTATACAGATTTGTCCCTTGCAGCAGTAAAGACATGCACATCTGGCCTATGCCTGTGCAATGGTGGTCCATTTCATGGCCCTGTGACTAGCTGCTGTCCTCAACAGTAGCCTCCTTTACAAAGTCAGCTGATGTCATCCACCTTAACAGCACTGGCTGACAATCTGCTTTCAAGTAATCTCTGTGCTGCATGCGATAAGTACTGCAAGCTGTAGTGTGTACTACTAGATATGTAGGAGTTCTAATCTCACAGCAGCCAACTCTGTTTAAATAGCACCCCTTGCAGCAGTACAGACATTCCTATCTCTGAGCAATGATTATACATTTTAAGGCCCTTTGACTACCTGATGACCTCTACATTGACCTCCTTTACAAAGCCTGCTGATGTCATCCACCTTACCAGCACTGGCTGATGGTCTACTTTTAAGTAATCTCTGTGGCACATGCAATAAGTACCGTAAGCCATAGTGGTTCTAAGCTCACAACAGCTAACTCTGTGTGTGTGTATACATGTATCCATCTGCAGCACTATGGACAAACCCATATGGGGAATCTCCATACAATAGTTACGCATTTTATGGGCCTAAGACTAGCTGCTGGCTGCTAAATGCCCTACCCTACAAGGCCTGCTGATGTCATCCACCTTAAGAGTACTAGCTGACAGTCCAAACTCAGATAAGCTCTGTGGCACATGTGATAACTACTGTGAGCTATAGTGTTTAATAGTGCATAGGCAGAGGTTCTAGTCTCCCACCAGCCAGCTCTCTGTGTGTGTGAGTGTGTGTGTCTATGAGTGTGGTTACAGCTAATCCCCTAGTATCACTGCGGCCATGCCCATATGGGCTTTTTCTGTGCAATGGTTATGCATTTTACAGCCCTGTGACAAGCTCCAGGTCCTATATACGCATCACTGATGTCTGCCACCATCTAGGTTTGTATGGTCAGAAAATCTAGGTGATATGTAGAAAGGGTAACATACCCTTTCACAAAGTATGAATGCATAATTATGCTGGCTGCCCCTATTGTCCCACACAGACCTTCTACACATATGTACCTAGAGAAACATGCACAGATACTGCTGTACCTTGCTAACATCATATTTCTGCTGTGCTACCATGCCATCCTATGCAACTGTACTGCTGCCATGTGTCCATAGAATAACCACTAAAACCCCTGAAACAGACACATACACAGGGTTGTGATACAGCTGTCATTCTGTCACACTACCACCAGGCTAACATCATGTAAGATACACAAGGTTTGGTGTGTAGTCATGACACAGCACACAGTACCTGTCATGGCCAGCACCACTTGCAATAGCATAACAATACTGCACTACACAACTACATTGAAAGCAATATAGTCACCCTGTGCATCAGATACAAATTTGCATGTCCTTGCATCGATGGCACAGATGGCAGGGATGTGACACAAGATATCATCACATGCACAGGGTGTGGTGTGGGGGTGCCAGAGGCCTAAGCTGTGCCATACAGGTGGCAGCATGTGTGTGAGTCAGGAAGGTGTGCTGGTCATCTGTGCCATAGAGAGGTGTCATGTGTATCTGTGGGTGACCTCTATTTAACAGTGATGTTTGAGGATGTGCATGTACACAGTCATCCCCAGTTCTAGCCATACACATGTGTATGTTGGACATCTGTGGACCATACATGGCAGAGTGGACAGTTCACCGTCTCTGTCCATGAACATGGGAACTTGCTCTGGCAGGAATGCCAGTGGCACCACCACCATGCCCAAGGTTAGATGCGGTGCTAGTACCTGATGGTGACTGCTGTCTGCTGCACTTGTGTCCACCACAGGACCACCCAGGACCACATGCCCATGGCCTGCCACATGATGGTGTGGACAGCGCACTTCCTTCTGTTGTGCTGGAGGTACTGCCACTACAGGGGCCTGAGTGTGCATGGGCACATGGTCTCTCAGTAGATTGTGTTGATGACCTACTTCCATGTGCCCTATGCCCTACCCCAACCAGATGTTCCAGCACAGACAATGTGTGGGCAAAGACAGACACTGTTTCAGCTCAATGTCTCTCCACTACATCAGTGAAATGATCCATGGCATCACCAATGCAGTGGAGGCAGTCACAGATGTCAGACTGTGCTGCATCCATGACCATGAACATCTGTCTGGTATTGTGTTCAGTACATTCCTGTGCCTCCATGATGGCCCAAAACATGCAGCGAGTGACCCATGATGTGACACCTCTTACAGGAGTTGGATGGACAGCAGTCCTCCTTCAAGCATCCATGTCAATCTGCATGTGTGGGACCTCACCAGCTGTCTGGCTATGGCCAATGTCTACACTCACTGATGCCATAGTTGTCACATGGTCCTGTTCAATGTCAACACCATGTGACAGTTCGATATCTGTGGCCTCTGGGGACAAGGTATGTGTGGGGATGCTGACTGAGTGTGGAGACAGTGGAGGCAGAAGAGGGATGTCAACCTCTGGGACAGATTCAGTCCCTGACAACCCTACCTGTGCCTCACTATGGCCACCATCATCATCAGAGACAGATGGGACACTGACATCATGTTGTGAAGGGGACAGACTCCATACCCCCGTTCACATGTGAGGAGGAAGACAAAATCATTACATTATTACCTGCACTATTATGTATGGTAATCCACACAGTCATACAGATGAGGAGCCACAACTGCATTACCAGTTACACATCTTCTCATCACTGGTCTCATGCACACACACAAACACACAACAACATACAGACAAGACAGGCCCCTTTCTAACATTTACTTTAGCTACATTCAGTGAATGTTGCCAGTACACTATACCTGTGGGGTACGCAATATGACAGTGTTTATGATAGAACTACACATAATACCCATTACACCTATCCTGAGAATGATATGCCTGCTGTAGTATCACTGTCACAGATATGTACCAACTCCCTATAGTGATTGAACAGGCATCCTGGAGTCATTGCCTCCTGTATAGCAGGCTGCATACATCTTCATGACTATAACTACAAACATGTTAGTGTTTGCACAAATACACAGCTGTGAGTTATCCATTGTATGTACTGTAGTCAACTGCTCTGATATGGACCATAAAACTATTCCACTCTGGCTAAACATGACAGTTGTGCCTTGGCCTAAATGGCAGTCCTTAATGTTCATATGGTGTATATATAAGCTGTTAAACAATGATATCACACTTATGTGATACAGAACCACAGACTCTGGCCACACCTGCCATACCTTTGAAAATGTCAGGGAGAGGGGTTGTCAGCAATACCAAATATTGCACTGTTAGAGGGTAATATTTGCATATATCCATATGTACAGTAGCTAATGTGATATTGCCTACATTTATGTACTGGTATGCAGAGCCTGCCACAATGACTGATACAGTATTACACTGGTGAACAAAGTAAGCTTGCCTGGACGCTGTGACACTCACCTCCAGGATGTATGGGTTAATGGATGCCTGGGAGCTGGTGGCTGATTCTACGTTTGCCAGGAATTCCTCTGTGAAGTGGTTGTGTTGCAGGTCCTCCACCTGTGGCAGCATGATCCCTGGCCACAGCAGCTACCCTTTGACATGCGATAATTTGCATAAAAGAGACATAGAGGAGCTCTCTGATCATGTAGCCCAGGCTGGTATGACCCTGACCTTGAGCAGCAGCACTCCCCCTCCTAGAATGGATGCCACAGTGCAAGTTTAAATGATCGGGATTTTAACATTTGGCTAAAATTTTGGTGTCATTCAAAGGGGATCAGTGTGTCGTCAGCCCTGATGTATAGCTCTCGAAAGCACGCTAAGTTTCACTAGGGACCGATATCTGTGCAGTGTTCCCCAAACCAGAGAAGGCCCCAGACAGCACTACCAGGCTATACCATATCATCATATCATGCCCCAAACCCGAAAACCGGGCCGCAAAAGGAGGGGTTTTTCCATATTTATCAAGGATCCACACACCTCCAGGTTAGCAGTGCATGCAACATATCGGAGACCATCCATGTGCAACTAACATTGGGGGCAAGACTGCTTTTCAGTTTATAGCATCCTACAGACCACCCATTGACCATTAAGATCCCATTAATTCAGATTATACAACATCATTTCATCATCCCAAACATTAACTCCCAGCACTAAAGAAGCATCACTTCTTAGCCCAAAGAAACTCAAAAATTAAAATTATAAATCCAAATGCTATGGAACAACTCACTCCCACAAGAGGGGACAAGGATCATAGACATGATCATTACCAACATGACATGCTGGGTAACCACACCAGAAGTATAGTATAATTAGTAAAGTCAGATCATAATTTAATTTCAATCCATGTCCACACCCCACCCCCAACCCCCAACCAGAAACCACACTCAAACAAAAAGTGAACACTTCTCTTAACTACTACCTCTCAAATCCTTCAAGGCCCAGTGGCCCAGGCCAACTACAACTACAGCCCAAGTCCTCTATATAAATGCATTATGCCGGACACGGGACCAATGCATGGATGATGCTATCCCAAACAAAAAACAACACCAAGAAGAAATCCTGCAGGCCCAGCGTCCCAGTCCCTGCCATAAATAATAAATAAAAACAACAGGAAGGAGGAAACTACTACATGATAGAGCAAAATCCCTAATAGGAAGAGGGCATCTCTGATCAGTAGTAAGAAATTACTTCATCCTCATAAAATCCCCTCCAAGGCCAGCCAGAAAAAAATTGCTTGACACCAAAGACAATCATAAGGCTTTTTTTTCAGTTATGTTATGTTAGAAACCTGATGCAACTCTCCCAGTTTTTCTGAGATTTAATTCTAAAAAAAAACACTGAACCCACAGACCCAATCGCCAATATATCCTGGCAGACAGGTTGTGCTCCACTCCACCCTCCCCAAGAGCAAGATCTATCCCCCCGCAGAGGGCTGCCTCCCAAACATGCTTCTAGGGGACCAGATGGGTATCCAGGGCATCCCTACATGAACTACAAGAGGAACTAAAATAAAAAAAAAACAGCAGCTATACAATCTCAGCCTCACTACAGGATGCCCCACAGAATGGGGGTGACAGCAACAGTGGTCCCGAAACAGTCACCAAAGCCACAGATGAAGGGAAGGTAGTCCACACAGCCACTATGGCTCACCAAGTCGCGGACGGACTGCAAACTGGGCCATAATCAACTCTCTCAGCCACACAACACACATCTCAAAAAGGTCTCACAGAGACAGATAAAACTGGCCAGCCACCATGGTTTAAAGCTAAATGCCAAAAATATAGTCATACCTTTAGGCATCATAGAAAACAATGCTCCCTTTGAGCTCTACTGCATACTGCCTTACCTCTTCAGAAGATCCTATGCCTGACATACAAAGCTGTCAAATCCAGAATTAATGGACATGCTCCACCTCAGTAAATCTAAATCACTTGAACCTCAGCACAGAAATAAATAGAAACTTGCTGGAGGACAGGTTCATAACGAATGGTTTTTCATGTGAGGCAGAGCACCTCACTGAATCTCTCTTCAAGAAGAATCTCATTGAAGTGTGGGGGGATCGTAGGTTTGTCCCTTAAAAAGGGCACAGTATACTCAAATCAAAGGGTGGCGTAAGCCATACAGAATCGGGCTAGGCTTATAATTGCCCCAGGGCAGCTAGCCTAGTATGAACCTATGAACCTATATCTGTAATCCTGTGTCAGATCTGCTCATAGGTCCTGTCCTGATGTCTACTTTGGTTAACCACCCTGACAAGGTCACCCCACGATGCTACACACTGGTCACAATGTTGGCAACCCCTTGAAAGCAGAATGTGATGATGCAGTCTGAAGCCTTCCAGGATAACAGCATTCTCAGCAGCTGTGAATGGGGGATGCCTCCTTCGATACATTGTTCCTGAAAGACAACAAGAGGGGGACACATTACAGGACCAGATACATGGACATCCACTAAGTACAGACCCTGCACAACCAATACAGTCTGCACTATCAACCACCCCCTCACACATCATACCCCAGTGTATCAACACACTACATGTCTGGCTATCACCAAAATAGTAGCAATACTGGGTATATCCCAATGTTCTGTGACAGATTCTGCTCTATGTCTCTACAACCATCACTGCAGTCTATTGCTGTATGTCCCCTTTGGCCAAGCTCACACTAATATGTCATACAGCCACTGTCAGACAAATAGCTCTGTGATATTACAGCTATATGGGGACAGTCCAGCAATAGCAGTGTGCCACAATGACAGACAGCAATGCATATCTGCCATAGTATTTGTTCCCTGTAGGCATCCCACCTCCCCACTACACAGATGTTTGCGGACTGTGAATGTATGCCTCATGAATGTGCTTCTTTTGGCACAAACATGTGGATGTCTGACAAATGGTTGGCTATTCATTGATGGTTGCTGATGGACAATAGGGAATCTGGCTGTCACATGCCATACCCCTCAGAAAACACATATGCTACAGTACTATCTGTTAGTGTATTCATAGTTTTATGTTCTATGGCCAATATGCATCCCCTGTCACTGAGGTTGGGCCTGTCCCCCCCAATTACTTATGGCTATGACCAAATCCCTGCTGTAGCAGGTTGACAGGTATGTTAGCCATAGCTCTCAACCAATGAGGGATGAATCTCAACAAAACAGTTACCTAACCCAGGTACATCAGGGACAGTCAGGGACACCTGTAGAATGCCAGCACTATTTATGTGTGGCATTAACAGACTGAGAAGTTGTGAATGACAGTACATCATTTGATGTTACATGAGTGTACACCCTTACATAGTGTCACTATGTCTAACACAGATTCCACTAGCTTTCCTGCCACAGCCGACCATTATGTGAAGAGTAACAGGGGCGGAGCTGGGATTTGACTCAAAGCAGATACAGTTGTGAGGCATGCCTGTAGCTGCTGGACAGCAGAGTATCACCAACATGTCAATACCATAGATGTATGACAGGCCTACTGTTGTAATCCCTATTCCCCATACCTCCATCCTACCATTTGCATCCCATTACATGGAGACATCTATTACATACCTTGTAGAGTGCAGTACTCCTTTTTTGAAGTGTCCATCAGACTATAGCTTGCAAAACAAAAATTAAGTACAGAAGAAGTAATTAGGGACCTGGGGACCCAAGTTGATAGCAATCTCTCATTTGACAACCACGTGGCCAAAGTGGTTAGAAAAACATTTTATATAGCCCACCTAATCATGAAGGGATTCACATCTAGATCAGGGGAGGTCATCGTGCCTCTTTACTCATCCCTCATCAGGCCCATAATTGAGTACAATGCCCCTTTTGGGATGTACCTTACCAGACACCTGCAGCAACTGGAAAGACCCCAAAAGTACCTCACCAAGAGGATCAAAGGGCTCAAACAGATGCTATATGCTGCCCGGTTAAAAAAAACTCCAGCTCTACTCAGTGGCATACCACCTGCTCAGAGGTGATCTGTGCCTGACGTATAAAGCCATGTCCAACCCGGAATTAATGGACATGCTGCACCTCAGAAAATCCAGATCCCATCGAGCTACACACTCGAAAGACTTGAACCTCAGCACTGAAATAAATAGGACATGCTGGAGGGACAGATTCATAACCCAGAGGCTCCTTTCACTCTGGAATAAAATCCCAGTCCAGGTTAGGTAGAGTCCCTCATTGACTCTCTTCAAGAGGAATTTTGATGAGTGGATGGGAGATCATAGGTTTACCCTGGGTGTCACTTCTGTGTCACTGTTAGACAGAGGCACAGTATACTAACCAGAAAAAGGGCATAGCAAAATTAATTTAAAATGGGTGGCGAAAGCCATATACACTCTGGCTAGGCTTATAAATGCCCTAGGGCAGATAGCCTAGTATGAACCTATGAACCTATAAAACCATTGTATGTGTGAGCAAAACCACATACAGACTTGTTCCCCATAAGCAGTTAATTGCCTTTTGTAGGTGCTGCTCGTGAACAGGTAATTGTGCACCAATCTGTGCCTCGGACTTGCCAATTGCATCCAAAACAGCTGGGTCACACTTTCATTAGCCAATGACATGGCACCAGAATGTAATATTTAAGGCCTTCATGTAGGCCTTGGTACCTTTCTTAGACTTTGAGATGGACATTAGTGAGGTGTGGAGTCTACAGCATCACAGAGGGTAGGTACAAATACTGTCCATTGTTGAGATTTCTGAAGTATGTTCACAGTTTTGCATGAAATGTTTGGCCATTGTCCCATGACATTGTGATTATCTGGCAGTTCAGTGGTAAACATTGTGGGTTAAGGTCAGTAAGGAGAGGGAGACATGTGAATGTGAGACATCATACCCATCAGACTATGCATGCTGATGCAGCAGCTGCTATTCTGTCAACTCACTAGCTTTGTACGGGCAAACTGTAAAACATGTCCCTGCTGCTGGACCTTTGCCTCCCCACCCTTTATGTATGGTGTGTCTGGATCCCTTGTTCTAGGGGGTTGTGAGGTATGGTAGGTCTGTAGCAGCTAGCTTAACATATAGCTGCATATGTTCTAGGCTGCAACACATAGGGAAGAGTGTCTCCTCTTTGGAGGACAGCAAGCTGTACATCTAACTGAGGCAGTAGTGTCAGCTATGTCATCACAGGAGAGCCAGGGTAGGGGTATCCTTTACAGTGTAATCAAGGCATGTGCATAAGGTACATCTGTTATGTAACAGTGCCAATCACAGATTAGTAAACAGGATATAGTTTGGCTATAGAAATATGTGCAGTGTGTCCCTACATACAGGCCTTTGACTTGCAAACATGGATAGCAGTTAATGCAGTAGCAGCAACCCACGTGGGTTTAAATTGCATGACTCAGTCATTATTTGCTGTGTTCACAAGAAGGTAATTGATGTGCAACACACTGGATTCAAACCCAGGACTGTGGGCGGCACAATATACTAAATGAAAGGCATTTAACAGACTGAACTACTGAGCCAGTGCTGCAGCAAGTGGATTTGCAAGATATATGTGCATACATACAGTCTGTGACACACGTCTGCATCCATCATTATGTGCATGGCATTCAAAGGTAGTTGATGTGCAGTAGGGTCCCAGTTGTACACATGTACTTTGCCATTGCTGCCTTAGCAGGTGTGTTTAAAGATGTTGCTGATAAAAGGGAACAATTACCTGCTATCATACATCTGGACCTCTTAGAGCAAGAAAGCTGGGCAAAGACATAAATAAAAGTAGGACAAAGGCCCACAAATAGGGACAATCTTTACATATTGCTCTTACAAACGTAGAATGTTGATAGAATAACAGGTGTAGTATTAGCATGTATTTTCTGAAGGATATGGAGAGTGAAAATCAAATGTCTGTCATGATGTTCTAACCTCTTTTATGACTTGCAGGTACTTTTACAGAAAAATACAGTGTTCTGAAACCAGGCCAAACATAGGGGGCAAATCTCTGGACATTCTGCAATAATCTGTACAGTTGACAGGCATACCTGCTATCCCAGGCCTGATGCACATCCATTATTATTTATTTGGCTGTGTACTGGTGTAGTGTTTGCATCACAGTCCCAGGTACACACTCATTTTTCTCATTATATGTACTTGCAGTCTGTTAGTGGCGGTCAGTGCATTTTGCTGGAAACACTTGTTTTAATTCAGAGCTGAGTGGCCTAGTAGGCTAATACACTATGCTGTAGTTGACAAGGGTCTGGGTTTAAGATGTGTCAGTGGTGATTGTTTTGCTGCTCTGCCTAACACCATGAGAAACATAAGACCATTAAGGCACTTTTAAGTACTGGTAAGCAGGTTTGCATGGGTTTGCGTGATATGCCACTTAGCTCTGCATAAAGCCATGCTAAACATTATTAAAGAAAAGAAAAATGGGATTATAGGACAGTGGTGAAATGGGGGCAAGCAGGGAGAAAAGCATATTGAAAAGCAGGCAGGGTTGTGCAGGAAGGGTGTAGGAAAGGACCATAGCTTTCCATTTCTTGTGCAGCAGCAGCTGTGCAGGTTTTACAGAATTTGTACATCAATTTGTAGCCTCACACCGCAGAGAGAGGGGTGAGGATAACATAAATGTGTTAATTAAGTAATTAATTTAATTTTTAGTTGTGTCCAGTGGACACTTGTGAAATGAAGAGCTATGTATGGGGAGATATTTTTTGTGGAACAGGTGCCCACCTTTTTTTTTTGTAAGGAGAGAACGGAATGTTGGAGGAGGGATGTAGGTATGTGTGGGAAGGTAGGAGAGGTTGCATTTGCAGACAGACAAGTCAGACAAGACAGCTGACAGGGGTGGTGTGTGACACATGAGGGGGGTAAACACCTTGATGGGGTGTGTTGTGGAATCTGAGGTGCATGTGCCTCCAAACAGCAGCAGCATGACTGAAATCCCCACCCATGGGCATTTGGCACTGCTCCTTCACTACAGGTTGTCCAGTTTGGTTTTTTAATATTTGAACAAGTGTTATACTGTATAATCATTGATGTGTGGAAAGAACTATCTACCCTCAGTTTTGTATTTCCCCTCTTACTGCATGGTAAAAGAGCCACTAGCTGAATACCAAATTAGCCAAAATCAGAGTGATTGAAAAAGAGGGCAATACTCTCCTTTTCTGATTAGTAAATCATAAAAAGAGAGATATAGAGTAGCACCAGCAGGTTTTGTTTGAATAGTGATACTGCTATGAAAGGGTTTTATTAAAGCAGTGTGCAGAGATGGGGTTGGGCTGGTCATGGTTAATGTTAGCACACTTGAGCAGGGATGAGCTGTACAGGTCATAATCCTGGTATTTTAAAGTGTGGGTGGTAACTAATACTGAAACCTACCCAATGTTATGTTGACTGAAATAAATTCATTTTTGAAGCACCATGAGATCTGAACTGAAAAAAATGATGGGGCCTCCATTTATGTGGTCAGGAAATAAGAAGAAATGAAGATGCTTAATAGTGCAGAAATATTTCTGGGCATTAAGCTACATAATCTACATCTATATGATATCACGTTAAGAAAAAGTAACTCTCAGAGGTGGAGTTTTTTTTTTAGGGATATTAAAAAAATTGAGGTGTTGCATTTTATTGTTCACATTTTATTTATAATCTTTCTTGCAAAATGATGCTCTTTTTTTCTTAAATCAGCCTGTGACATTGCAATAAATGGAACTGGGATGCAACATATAATTTGTGGAAACCTTTTATTTACAAGAATTATGCCCTTGTCAGAACCATGTTGCTTTTATACTAACCAATGGCCTATCCTATGATTTAAATAGATGGAGTTAGGTTTATAGAGTCATGCACCTCCATAGTACCTCTCATATTGTTTCCATAGGACTTTAGAAACAAACAAAAAAATAAATAAATGCAATGAACTGAATGAGTAACATTTAAAAAAGAGAGTTATATCAACAAAGAACACAATTCAAATTTTTGCTGTGAACATAAAACAATAAACTATAGAAAATGAGTCAATAGTCATAAGATATAATTTTGTTAAAGAAGTACATGGATTTTATGAAACTGTGCTGTGCAGCTCATTGTGGCTGACCCTCTGACCACCAAATTCCATTCCCAAAGTTATGCCATCATCAGCACAAGCAGACACCTTTTACTCTCTCCATCATCAGCACAGTCACCATTTCTCTCTCCTTCATCAGCACAGGCAGACACCTTTTCTCTCTCCATCATCAGCACAGGCAGACACCTTTTCTTTCTCCATCATCAAGATAGTCATACACCTTTTCTCTTTCCATCATCAGCACAGGCAGACACTTTTTCTCTCTCCATCATCAGCACAGACAGATACATTTTCTGTCTCCATTATCAGCACAGGCAGACACCTTTTCTCTCTCCATCATCAGGACAGCAGACACATTTTCTCTCCTCATCATCAGCACAGGCAGATACCTTGTCTCTTTCTATCATCAGCACAGGCAGACATCTTTTCTCTCCTCATCATCAGCAAAGTCACTCACCTTTTCTCTTTCCACCATCAGCACAGGCAGACATCTTTTCTCTTTTCATCATCAGCAAAGGCAGACACCTTTCTCTCTTCATGTTGGCTGACTTAATCTATCATCTTTATTGAGCAAGCGCACCACAAGTCGACTCCTAAAGGGAGTCAAAGCAGGAACAAGTCTGATATTTCAAGAAAAGTTTCATATGATGTAGTCAGCAAAGTTCCAATCACTTGTAAGCAGGCAGGTGTACTTTTCACCAGCAGAATTTGGTTATTTGCTTTGGTTTACTGGGATCGTTTGACTGGGCAGTGCCCCTTTTCAGTGTAGATTTGAGAAGAAGAGCTCCAACACTGAATTCTTAAATAACTGAAGAAAATAAATGCAACAGTAAATTTTTGCATGTTTTTAGTAAAACATTTTTAGACATTTTTATCAGTGAGTAATATAACTAGTGGCAATAATGCTAAAAGGTACATCAGAGGACAAAATGCTATACAGGTAAGTATTACAACTGGAGGTAGGCAGTTAAGAATGGAACATTTTATTTATTTATTTATTTTATTTTACATTTGTTGACTGGGTTTGTCTGGCTGAGCTGATAGCCCTTTTTCAGCAGAGGCCCGGGGAGAAAAAGTCCACAAATTTACAATAATATTGTAAATGAAAATAGTATAGAAACAAAAACATTAACATTTTCAAGTTGGAACAGTAAAAGCATAAAAAATATTACAGAGTTTAAAGTTGACATTTAACTTAAGATATGTGCAGAAACAGTATGCAAAGTTTGTAAGTACAGCCAAGGTAGTTACAGTTAGTGAAGATCATACAGGTAGTATATATGTAGTAATATTTTTAAGATTAGGTGACAGGCAATTACCTAAATAAGGTGAGTAAGAGAGCTGACACATAATTAAAACAACACCAATGAGGGTGAGTACAGTGGCATGACCAGCAACCTTTTAGGTAGACTTTGGTGGCTGATTTAAATTCTTTGAGTTGCTTAAGTGAGAATGCCTGCTAGTTTACAGGTGACTTGGACTTTTTCTGACTACTTCATATGAAACTTTTCTTCAAATATCAGACTTGCTCAGGTCTGCACTGAAAAGGGACCCTGCCCAGTCAAACTATTCCAGCATATAATCAATGCTCACAAAAGAGGGAGAGTTACTAGTTTGGTATCAGGTAGTGTTTAATAAATTCTTAAGAAGTAAATTCACTGAAGAAAATGACTAGTGCATTGCAGTTCTGCCTATACCATAAAAATATTGGGAGATGCAAACTGAAGGCAGAGTATAATGTGCAATTAATGAACACATATGAAAAGAGCATTATAATTGATGCTTCACATCTCTGAGGGAGAGGAGGTGTGGGCATCTGCCTCTCAGTGATATAATGCTGTGTTTCTTTGCTTGTGTATGTCTATGTGTTTAGCTCGGGGATAGAAGGATGGCAAGCAGATTCATGATTTTTAATTCTAAAACCCTATCTGCACATTTTGTTTACACACAGTGAACATAACTGATTAATGTTGCCATTGGTGTTAGTGTTAGTGAAGTATGGTGGAAGACTCCAAAGTCTAATGGAGTTGGCAGGTATTGGAGCATGTTGCTATGTACTGGGAATAAAATTAGTATAGATAACACCAGAGCTTTGTACAGCTTTTCTATGACACTGGTGTGACACACAACATTTAGACTACCACTACAGCTGTCAGTTTGTAAATTGTAATATCATGCGTCATTGTACCCCTCTGCTGGATCTCAGTGGCAGAATGCTGATCTGTATGTCTGTAGATCAGATGACTCACATACGTCTGCATTTGTTTTTCTTTTGCCATTAGTTGCAGCTCATCATATGATCCAGGAGAGGTGCCATTGGATACACTCTATACAACCTTCAGCTGAACTCTCCGGTGAGATGGTTATTGCGCAGATGCTATAAAGAATGCAAACACTATCTCTGCATCTGGTCTTCTTATTATATAGCTAGTATCAAACTAGTTTATCTGGATTAAACTGGTTGAGGAGGAATGGAGACTGGGAAACCTCATTGTGATGTGGAAAAATAAAGTGGTAGCAGTATATTCCATATTATCTGCATATTAATATATTTGTTAATGCAGTATACTTTGTTTTAGTGGATATTGTGGTTTATGCATGCACCTCCACATGATATATTTCATTGTGTACATTGTTTCTGAAATATTATGGTAAGTTTTCTTCTATCTTAATATGTTATATTAAATAATGGTAGTTTAAAATGAAGGCAACCTTTGGCATCATATAAGTGACCACTTGATGCACCCATTTGACTATTTTGTGCAACTTAACTTTTGTAGTAGATAAGTTTTTTTTTTAATCAATCCATTGCTTTTATTTTATCTTTTTGTTGACTGTGTAGTTCCCTGGGCTAACTTTTAGTGTCCCTGTTACAGCTAAGACCTATTAACCTCTTAGTAAATATGTTTCATTTGTCCAAAACAAGTATTTTCTTAGATAAGTATCCTCATAGATTCAGACTTCCATTTATCATTGTTGAATCAAACAGTGACATTAATAAATGCATCTTAAGTTGCACAATGATTATTTTGAGGCACTGGATTCTGGTATTAACTTGTATGAATGATAACAGTGGTATTAGCACCCCAGTAGGACATTATGTCCTACAATTCAGATAGTGGAGGATGCCAGCCTTAGATTTTGTCCTGGAAACATTTCTCTGCAGCTTACTGACTGCATGGTATCTAAGGTACATGCATGCTGACAGGCACTTGTATAATGATGCTGGTTTCCAATCAGGCCAGCAAAACCTGCTTCAGGGTAATCACTTCCTGTGCACACCCTGTTAGTCCAAAAGTACCATCATCTTCAAGTAACATTTAATGTTTCTTTTCATTGTTCTGTGGAAAGAATCCATTTGTTTTAACTGAAAAACGAATGTAAAATGCCACCTAGAAAGTGGTGTTCGTAATTTTGACTACACTTTTTAGATGGTGTTTTACGTTTGCTTTTCAGTTTGCCATTTGGTTTCCATTTGTTTTAACACTTCTTTCTGGCTCTGTATATAGCTGCAGTGCGTGTCTTTAAATTCATTTACTGTTTCCTATTAACAGTGCTAAGGGGTAAAAAATTTGTTTGGAATCTTATGCATAGGTTGCAATACTGAGCTTAGCAATATTACATATTCAACTTACATTATAAACAGGGGCGTAGGAATACATCTACCTTTCCAAATGTTTCTGTTAGGTGGTTGCACTCATTGGGCTACGTAAATCATAGAACCGATGGAGTATGATGTAATCCCAAAAGCATTTACTCAGATGTCACTTTCTCAAAGCCTGTGTTTTGAAACAGTTTGCTTTAATAACGATGCAATGCTCTGGGGGCTGAAACTAGCTGATATGATCAGCAGCAAGTAAGCTTCAACTGCAGGGTTGTCATTAACTGGTACTTACTGAGTCCCCTGGTAACATTTTATAATTTAACAGCTCATGACTCATCCAATTAGAACAGAGTTTTTCATGCACATGTCCTGCCAGTCAGATGTCAGATTTAAACAAGTCATTTTTACTATAATATTAAAATCATATACTCAATTATTCTGAAGTTCAGAATGTCAGTTTAGGTGCTTTTACTTCCTGCAGAGGGATATTTTGTTAAAAGCACAGCACATAATGCTTACAAGCCATGCCAAATGTAGGTGAAGATTAATTAGCCAAAATCAAGCTGTGACACACATACACAGATTCTGTCATAAAAATGGAACAAGAAGCAATAAACCAGTGTCTTGGGAAATATCATGACACTATTCTAAAATGACATCAGTATGCATTTCTTTGTTGCTAACATTTGTCATTGCCTGAGAATGAACATTGATTATACTGAATATGTATAATTTGTCAATGAATATCATAAATGGTGACAAGGAGAAAAACTTTAAATAAATAGTGATATGCCTTCCGATCTGCTGTGTGCACATGCACTCCTGTACACACTGTTTAAGGAGCAGTGTGCATGTATACTTTATACCTCCCAGTATTCCTGCATCAGGTCAGGCAAAGGTCCATCCTGGGATGACATTGCCTACCCAGGTGTCTACAGCAGTAGCAACAGGATCAGCTGCTTTGAGTAAAAGAAAAGAACAGTTAAGGTTAAGGATAAAGGCAACAATAACATATTTCTGATTTACAGCTGTTTAAAATGTATTAGTCTAAATATTCATTTATGCATGTACATATACATATATATATATATATATATATATATATATATATATATATATATATATGTACACATACATATATATATATATATATACATATATATATATATGACACACTTTCTTGACAACCAGAAGATCGAACCCATTTAAGCAAAAGTGCATTAAATCGAAAGTGCACTTTCACAAAAGCTGGTTCTCCGAAGCACATTACAGTCGGGATGTAGTGTGATCTCGAAGTTAGTATATTTAAGTAGGTGGGAGTGGGGGTGCAGATGACACCCCCCCCACTGCAAAATGCTGTTTAAAGTAGTTTTTTTCCAGTTCAGATAACCGGCCTTTGCAAAAGTGCACTTTCGATGTAGTGCACTTTCGCTTTAATGGGTCTCTATGTTTCTTGTTTGAGATAGTCAAATTTTGATCAAGAAACATAGACCCCTATATACATATGCAATGGATATAAAAAGTTTACACATCCCTATTAAAATGCCAGGTTTTTGTGATATAAAAAAATGAAACCACAATAAATCATTTCAAAACTTTTCCCATCTTTAGTATGACCTATATTGTGTCTTTCGGCTTTTCCCGGTTAGGGGTCGCCACAGTGGAACTCCGGTCCGCTAATGATTGGCAGTAGATTTTTACGTACTGGCTTGCCGGGCCTAATGCACAACCTTCAACGAAGGAACACCCATTCACACATGCCACCACACAGAAGACGCTCTAACTGAGAATCGAACGGGCAACGTCTAACTGTGAGGAGACAAACGCTACCGCAGCACCACCACTGTACAATTCAATTGAAAAACATACAATAAGCTGGTTGCATAAGTGTGCACACCCTTAAACTAATACTTTGTTGAAGCACCTTTTCATTTAATTACAACATTCAGTCTTCTTTGGTAGGAGTCTATCAGAATGGCACATCTTGACTTGACAATATTTGCCCACTCTTCCTTCCAAAAGCACTCCAAATCTGTCAAATTGCAAGGGCATCTCTTGTGCACAGCCCTCTTCAGCTAACCCCACAGATTTTCTATTGGGTTTAGGTCTGGGCTCTTTCTGGGCCATTCCAAAACTTTAATTTTCTTCTGGTGAAGCCATTCTTTTGTTGATTTGGATGTATGATTGGGGTCATTGTCGTGTTGAAAGGTGAAATTACTCTTCATCTTCAGCTTTCTAGCAGATGCCTGAAGGTTTTGGGCCAAAAGTGACTGGTATTTGGAACTGTTCATAATTCCCTCCAGCTTGACTAAAGCCCCAGTTCCAGCTGAAGAAAAGCAACCTCAAAGCATGATACTGCCACCACCATGCTTCACCATAGGGATGGTATTCTTCTGGTGATGCGAAGTGTTGTTTTTGCACCAAACGTACCTTTTGTAATTGTGCCCAGAAAGTTTACCCTTGGTCTCATCAGACCATAACACATTTCCCACATGCTTTTGGGAGACTTGATGTATTGTTCTGCAAATTTTAGCCAGGCCTGGATGTTTTTCTGTGTAAAAAAAGGCTTCTGTCTTGCAACCCTACCCCATAGCTTAGACATATGGAGAATACAGGAGATTATTGTCACAGGTACTACACAACCTGCACTAATCAGAAATTCCTGCAGCTCCTTCAGTGTTGCTGTAGGTTAGTTGGCAACCTCCCTGACCAGTTTTCACCTTGTCTTTTTATCAATTTTGGAGGAACGTCCAGTTCTTTGCAACGTCACTGTTGTCAAAAATTTTCTCCACTTTTTGATGACTTCTTTACTGTGTTCCATGGTATATTCAATGCTGTGGAAATTTTTTTATTCCCTTCTCCTGACTGATACCTTTCAACAATGAGATGCCTTTGATGCTTTGCAAGCTCTCTGTGATCCATGGATTTTGCTCTAGCAGGCAACCAAGTAAATGTCAGGAAAATCCTACTAGAATAGCTGAACTTTATTTGGGGTTAATCAGAGTCTCTTTAATTGAAGACACGAAGACTGAATGCTGTAATTAAATCAAAAGGTGCTTCATCAAAGTATTATTTTAAGGGTGTGCACACTTATGCAACCAGCTTATTGTACATTTTTTATTTTTTTATATTTTTTCCCCCTAACAGATTTGTTTGTTTTTCAATTGAATTGTACAAGTTATAGGTTACATTAAAGGTGGGGAAAATTTTGAAATGGTTCATTGTGGCCTCATTTTTTTATATCACAAAAAAATGGCATTTTAACAGGGGTGTGTAAACTTTTTATATCCACTATATATATATATATATATATATATATATATATATATATATATATATATGTATCGAATTTCAGAATCTTGAGATCATAAAGCTGAAAGCCCATAATAGCAAAACCCCGAAGTGCAAAATTCAAAATCTCTAAGTTCAGCAATGTTGAATTAACGCTTCTGGTGTTGCGCTGTGTTAATGGATAGCTGGAAATTCAGGTAAGTGTTTATGTTCTAAGGGTTTTGGTTAGGGGCTTTAGTGTGTGTCAGTGTGTTTTGTTACTGTGATGTGTGTGCGCTAGGGGAATGTAGCTTGTATGGTGTTTTTCTTGTGTTTGTGTGCATAGTGCGACCTTGGAGTTAGTATATTTAAGTGGGGGGGTGGGGTGCAGAGTTAGTATATTTAAGTGGGGGGGTGGGGTGCATCCCCCACATGGGGGGGTGCAAGGGGGCTTGGCCCCTTGCTTGTATGTAGTGTAGGTTTGTGTGTTTGTGAGTGAGGAGGAAGGTGTATGTATGTGTATGTGTATGTTGTATGGTTAGTATAGAAGTCATGATTTTGATTTTCGCGCTTCTGAGGTTTCACTATTATGGGCTTTCGGCTTTATGATCTTGGGATTCTGAAATTCAATATTTCAGAATTTTGAGATTATAACGTGAACCTATATATATGTGTATATATATATATATATATATATATATATATATATATATATATATATATATATATATATATATATACATACACACACACACACACACACACACACACACACACACACACACACACACACACACACACACAACAAGTACTCCAGCACATAAAAACCAGGAAAGCAGTGATGCCAACTGAATTTATTAAACAAACAGTCTGCTACCCAAACCAGTTTCGCCACATGGCGTCACCAGTGTATGTGCTGGAGTACATTGTCGTGTGGATTTATTTCTCAAAGCACATTACCATCATGCACTGTGGTTTTTTGGTTCAGATATATATATATATATATATATATATATATATATATATATATATATATATGTTGGCAATAGTGCTGTCTGACTGGAGAGAGGTAGTCTACTTTGTTTGGTGGGGTAATCAAGGTTGGGACCCCTCTGATGCATCATATAAGCTTTCTTTGTAATTAAATTGTATATACTGTTGTTATTTTTTTTCCTCTCAATTCTTATACCCACAATATGGACTGTTCCATCCAATACCCCTCAGCTGTTCAGATTTTTGCAGAATGTCCAGATGTTTACTTCATATTTTTGGTCTGTTCCTCATAAATTTTTGATTTTCTTGGAAAATTATTGAGGACTGAAGTCAGAAAATAATGTCAGATGTTTGAGTTTCAGACATCATACCCTTCAGAAAATTCATGCTAATGCAAAATCTGTTATTTTATTAACATTCTAATAGAATAAGAACAATATTTAACAATTGTCCCTATCTTTGGGCCTTTGTCACCCATTATTTATGGCTTTGTACAAATTTCTTGAGCTAAGAGGTTGAGAGGTATGTTTTCCCCCTGTTAATAAGCAAATAAATCATCAACAGCACAGACTTAGCAAAAACAGTAAAATAAATTAATATTTAACAAAAACACAGCATAACATATTTGTAGATCATAAATGTGAATGACAGGATACTTATGAATCCTGCAGGTAAGGTGTTAAAGCGTTAGGGTGTTAAACTTAACACCTGAGTTAGCAGGGTGTAAAAGTATAGCAGCATTAGCTACGTTCCTTCCTAATGTAACTAGAGTGGCAGACTTAGCCAGGAGAACAAATACAATCTGTATTTAAAGCAATGTAGTGCAGGATGGACATTACATTTCACCCAGATGCGTTTAGCAAGGAGCTTATTTAACAGACTATGGTGCATGGACTCTAAAGGCTTTTTTCTTCCAGCTGGTTTAACTGAATCTGAGAAAAGAAGGCCCTGACCCTACAATAAGGGAGGTCCTTGCGGAGATCTAGCTTTCTCTCTGCCTGTGATACCCACAGACTGATCATGGTCAAAATGGGGCACGGGGCAGGGTAACGGAACGGAGGCCATCCACATACACACAGCAGCCCCCACACACACAACAGCACCCTGCAGTATCTACCCCACCATGTAGCCATTCTAGTATCCCATTATTTGGCTATTTCTCCCCAGTTAGCATAAACACTGTTCAAACCTGTCGGTGTGCATAATATTTTCTTCTTTACCTCTCCAATGATTACTGCAGTGTTGGTGCTGTAGTAGTGTTGTCGCCTCACAGTAAGATGTTGTCCTGTTTGATTCTCAGCTAGAGCATCTTCTATGTGGAGATATGCGTGAATGGGAGTACCTTGGTTGAAGGTTGTGCATCAGGGCCGGCAACTCGGTACGTAAAAGTGTACTGCCAATCATTAGCGGACCGGAGTTCCGCTGTGGCGACCCCTAACTGGGAAAAGCCGAAAGCCACAACAACAACAACTTCTACAATGATTACAGATATTTGGATTTAATTTAAAACTTTTATTTCTAATTTTAAAACATAAATACCAACAATTTGCTAAACAAAACAATACAGTCTCACAATGAAAACAGACTTGGCATTAACAATAAATTTCTCTATCCTTGAAATTCACATCCATCGAAATGGCATTGAAACCCACATTCAAAGAAAATGTATCTGGTTGTTTTCAAACCATAGGCCCCTTGCACACATTTTTAGGACCATGCATGCATACATGCATGTGTTCTGATTGTATTAAATTTTATTTCTTGTTGAACACAGCACCACTTGTTAGAGTATGTTTTAAATTTGTAGTTTCAAAATATTTCAACCATAAAAAGCAACTCTGTCATTGTAATCTACCAATATCGGTCAATAATGCACAATCTCTGCAGAAGTAAAGATCACCTGAATAATTCCACATTAAAAAGATCTGTAACTAGTAATGAGGTTAATGCCTGCAAACAATTTTATATTTCAGTGCGTCATCTACAAATTCAGTGCCTGCTGCCCTTTAAGAGTAACGCACCTATGTTGCATAAAAAAGAAAACAAAAAAACAAAAAAAAAAACAATTAGTAAGTTGGTAATATTGCTGTAGAGAATAGATGGCAAACCAACAAAACATTCATAATTGCTAGGCATCTCATTCAAAGGGGGACAAACTCAGAACGTTAGCATCTCCACTTCCCTACCCCCGTTAAAGTACAACACAGTTATCTGCAATCTATCTACATGGTGTGGGAATAGAACCCACAGCCTTTTGCATTAAAAACAAGTATGTCACATTTTGTGCTAGTAACACTACTTTCAAATGCAATAGCACTGTGATGGCTATTTGCTGAACAAAACAGTTGCATATTGAAAACACCATGAGCAGCAGTAAATGTCTCTTCCATTGAAGCCCGCAATTGCTTGAAAATGCACTAAAAAACTAATTTCCTTCAAAATGCACTCAAGTAGCTGGTGCATCATACCTCTCAACTGTCTAGATTTTCTGCCACATATTTTGGTCTGCTCCTGTTAAAATCTATGTTTTTTTCTGGCAAACTACAGAGGATTGAGGTCACTAAATAATGAAATACATTTGAGTTTCAGACTTCATATTCTTCAGAAAAATGCAAACTAACACAAAACCTGTTATTCTAACAATATTCTAAATTTATAAGAGCAATATTTAAAATATGTCCCTGTTTTTGGGTGTTTGTCCCTCCATTAATTAAGGCTTTGTCCAGATTTCTTGCATTAGGAAGTTTACAAGAATGGTTGGTATTGAAGATTCAGGCTCTTGCCTCCTGTACAAAAGTAGAGGGTTTGTACCTAGTTAAATTAACTAACTTGCCATTCTTGACTAGGGCATTACACACACACACACACACACACACACACACACACACACACACACACACACACACACACACACACACACACACACACACACACACACACACTACCTGAAATGTTATTCTGCAGATTTCCAATGTACAGCAGCTGACAGAAATGTTCTGTTCCAACACAAGCAAACAGCACCTTACTGAAATATGTGCTCCATTCCATGGAATTACAAATAGTATATGTTAGACATGGGTGCATTGCATGAGCCGAGGCATACACACAGGGATGTAATTAATGAAGACATGTCATTGTTTTGGGGCCCCTTCCTAGCCAGTGGGTCCTAGGCAACTGCCTTGTTTGCCTAGTGCTGGATCTGGCTCTGGTCACACCCCCCCAAAAATTGTTACTAGATTCAGGAAAAAAGCAACTGAAATACACTGTATTGCTAGGACTGGTGCTGAAACGAGGGCCATCCAACTTTCCATGTAAGGGGCAACAGTTCTTTGACAATGGTTACCTGTAGAAAACCTGCTATGTTTATGGTAGGTTGTATTAAAGCACTGCAATCTCAAATCAGGGGATAGTTCAAATGATCAGTCCCCCAAAAAAGACAAGAAGCAAAATAGTATGAACTCTTTTACAACTTTAGTCATGTAGAGGTACTTGTCTTATTCTGTGCAGCAGCCCACATTTCCTATGTGGTCTGGAAATGGCGCAAATGCATGTAGAAAGGAGCATATTCTGGTCTTACAGTACACTCTGATATTTGAATGCTTGAACCATTTTAAAGGGTTACAATTCCTTATCAGAATTCTGATAAAGCCATTCTTCTCTCAGATGTTTACCATTCAAGATGATGTCTGAATCTTACTGGGATTCAGAAGACAACCAGTAGCTACTTGTTAGTACTGCAGTCCCAGAACATCAAAAGGAGGTTGTGCTTAAGTGGTGTGTGTGTAGGGGGGTACTCATAGGTTCATAGGTTCATAGGAGGTAACCAGGCTATTGACCCTAGGGCCTTTATAGGCCTAGACATGTTATAACTTTGTTTCCTTATTGACCAAGTTGTATGATTTATATTTGTAGCATGAATCCAAGATCAGCACTGACTGCCCTTATCCAAAAGGGGCACAGGTGAAACTCCTGGGATAAATTTATGGTCTCCCATCCAGTTGTTTAAGTTTCATTTAAATAGGGTCATTGAGGAGTTCTGTTTTACATGAATTGGGAGGTTGCTCCAAAGGACTGGCAATCTCTGGGAGACATATCTGTCTCTGCAGTATGTCCTGTTAATGTTGCAAGCTAGGTTAAAATCCCTAGAGCAAGTGAATCTTGCCCCATTTGACTTGCGGATGTGCAACATTTCCATTAGGACAGGGTCCAAGACTGGTCTGTAGTCCAGGCACAAGTCACCTCTCAGCACCCTGTAAGATACAGAGTATAGTGGCAGGGCCTTCAGTCTAACCATGCAGGTCATGTGTTGAATGTCATGAATTTTCTTGGTGAGAGACCTTTGAGGTCTCTACAGCTGCTGCAGGTATCCAATGAGGTACATACAGAATGGAGCATTGCACTGTATTAGTGGTCTGATATAGGCTGAGTACAGGGGAGTTATAACATCCTTAGCTCTGGATGTGATGCCCTTACTTATGAGATGTGCAACATAGAAGGCCTTCCTTACCACTGCAGACACATAGTGATCAAAGTTAAGGTTTCTATCAACCTGTGTTCCAAAATCTCTCACCACAGGGTTTGAGCTAAGGGGGTACTGTTAATATTGTAAATTGCAGGGATTTCCCCTTTGCCAAAAGGGATGATAACGCATTTTTTTGCATTTAGTTTATGTCCATGGATTTGGCACCAATCATTTGTCTGGGTAAGCCCTTTTTGTATTATGTCAACATCATTGGGGGACTCAATGATTGCACCCAGTTTGCAGTCATCAGCAAACTTGGTGAGCCACAGGCCATCTATTTTCACCTGGACTTCTGAGAAATATATTCCAAACAGTACGGGGCCAAGCACAGATCCTTGTGATACAACACTGGTAACTGGTCTACTGGTAGAGGTGGAATCCTCTACATTGACTGTATGCATTCTTTCTGTGAGCCATTTGGCTATCCACCTAGTGGCATATGGGTTAATTGCCAGCTGGGTGAGTTTCTGAATGATGCCTGAGGGGGGATTGTGTCAAAAGACTTGGCTAAGTCAAGACAATCTGTAAGTACTATTTTGCCTTCATCCAGGGCTTTGGTAACATTCTTGAAGTAGTCCACCAGGTTTAATAAGCATGTTCTACCCTTAATGAAGCCAGATTGGGTCGGGTCAAGAGTTTGAAGATCACGTATGTCTTTGTTGATAAGGACAAAGATGATTCTCTTGATGGGCTTGCAGATAAGCCCGATTAGGCTTATGTGTTTATAGTTCCCATGGTTGGTTGATGGACCCCCTTTTTGCAAGGGAATTACTGTTGCAGTTTTCTAGTCTGCTGGGACAAAGCTAATACTTACACCATGGTTGAAGGTAGTGCCAAGTGGTTCTGCTAGATGATGTTTTAGACCATATAGTACGCAGCCTGGTTTGTTATACGGTCCCATAGAGGCTGTGTTTTTGGCCAAGGAGAGTGTGGTTATGACCTGCTCTTTGGAGATACTAGGTAGAGGACTGGTGACAGGTATGCTTGGGGTATGTTTGCTGGGGACAGAGGATGAAGTTTCCACCAAATGTATCTTCTAGCAGATTGGCAATGTCCTCTGGGTCAGTATAAGTAGTACTGTCCAGTACTAGTTTGGTACAAAGCTGGGCCTTCCCTTTTAGATTTCTGACATAGCTAATGAATGCCTTTTGATTATCCTTAGCTAGGGATGCTAGGGCAACTTTGTAACTGCCTTTAGAGGGCTTTACAAGATATCTCATTTGCTTGTTCAAGCTGTGTAGGGTGTCCTTTCCTCTTATGAGTCAGTTGTCTCTTGTTCTTAGACATTAGTTCCTTCCTCTTGTTTTATAACCAGTTTATGTTTGATGTCCAACAGGGTGGCTTGTTTTTTTTGTGAGGACCTTGTTTTGATCCGTTCAGGTACAGCCAAGTCTATACATTTGTATAGGTGTTTATACAGGGCATTTGTGTACACCTGTGTATAGGAGTCATTGTTGGCAGTGGTAGCAGGGAGTTTGAAACTATTTATGCCATAGCTTAGGAGGCTATAGCTTGCTTTGGAGAAATGTTTCATATTTTTGCTCTTGGGGGGTGGAGTGTTTGTTACTTTGGATAAGACTGATTTATGATCAGACATTACCAGGGATGGCAACACACAGGGTGTAGTGCAGAGACCCCGTGTGTTGGTGAGTACTAAGTCTAGGACATTCAAGCCCCTTGTGGGGTACAGACTATCTGTTTGAGAGCATTTGTATTAACAAAGTCCAGAAACCTTAGGGTGAGTGTGTTTGTGCTCATATATGACTTCCAATAGATGAAGGGATAGTTAAAATCATCCATGACCAAGGTGTTTGGCTGTATAGTGAGTGACTCAAGTAGGTCTAGGTAGGCAGAGTGGTTCTCATGGTTCATGGAGGGGGACCTATACCTAACAATGATATGGAAGGGAGTTTTACCTACAGTTAATATATCATTTAGTTAAGAACAGCAACACAGATTCATCACTTTGTTGCATATATCTACTCCTCCCAATCTTTTTGCCTTAGTAAACTTTAGAAAAACGGGTCTAAAGCTTTGAACTTTATAAGACAAGCTTTAAAGCTCTTTGTGAGAAATCGTTGCATTCTTTCCATTTCCAACAGATCATGTATGAATGGGTTACATAACAGGATGTAGCGCTCTGTAATTGGTCTGGTAATAGCTCAGTCCAGGGGGACAGTTGTCTCCCTAGCACAAATCTTGACCCCATGGAAGATCAAAACCAAACAAAAATGCTTCTTGAACCCCAGCACAAAAGATGAGGCTAAAAACCGTGAAGTCAAATCAAATAAAAAGCCATTATTAATTCAATGACCACAAATAACAGAAGTTTAGTGTTTTCACATATTAAAATTAAACAGTTTTGTCCTACACAGCTTCATAAGAGACTTCTTCAGAACTGATACCTTTCCTTACATGGATTATTTATACCCAGTTTGTTGTTGTTTGTCTTTCGGCTTTTTTCTCAGTAAGGGGTTGCCACAGTGGAACTCCGGTCCGCTAATGATTGGCAGTAGATTTGTACAAAATGCCGAGGTGCCAGCTCGACCCCCAACCTTCAATGAAGGCATGCCCATTTACGCACGCATGTCTTTCGAATGCTACCCAACCACAGGGAGGACATGCAGACTCCACACAGAAGGCACTCCCAAGCCGAGCCGAGAATCGAACGGGAGAACCTACTGCTGTGAGGTAACAACACTACCACCGTACCACCATGGAAACCATTATTTATACCCAGTATAATTAATTAAAAATCACTTGACAGTTTACTCACTTAACCAATTCATTTACAATTAGAAAAACAAATCAATAATATGCACAAGCCAGTGCATTTCTTTGTGCCAGTCCCAAGCCCGGATAAATGGGGAGGGTTGCGTCAGGAAGGGCATCCGGCGTAAAACTTCGCCAAAACATTTCATGCAGTCACCAAAAAAATTTTTTATATCGGATCGGTCGAGGCCAGGGTTAACAACGACTGCCACCAGTACTGTTAGCCTAGCGGGTGCTGGCGGACATTGAGCTATTGTTGGCCAAAGGAGGAGAAGAGGCAGAAGACATGGCCGAAGGCAGGAGGAGAGGAGAAAGGCTAGGACTTTGGTAGTGAGGGTCAGAACTTTGAATGTTGGCAGTATGACTGGTATAGGGAGAGAGCTAGCTGATATGATGGACAGAAGGAAAGTTGGTATATTGTGTGTGCAAGAGACCAGATGAAAGGGGAGTAAGGCTAGGTGTATCGGAGGTGGGTTCAAATTGTTTTATCATGGTGTGGATGGGAGGAGAAATGGCGTAGGAGTTATTCTGAAGGAACAGTATGCTGAGAGTGTTTTGGAGGTGAAAAGAGTGTCGGCTAGAGTGATGTTTATGAAGCTGGAAATTGATGGTGTAATGATGAATGTTGTTAGTGTGTAAGCTCCACAAGTTGGGTGTGCAATGGATGAGAAAGAAAAATTTTGGAGTGAATTGGATGAAGTGGTGATGACTGTACCCAAGGGTGAGAGAGTGGTGATTGGAGCAGATTTCAATGGGCATGTTGGTGAAGGGAACAGAGGGGATGAGGAAGTGATGGGTAGGTATGGTGTTAAACAAAGGAATGCAGAAGGTCAGATGGTAGTGGATTTTGTGAAAAGGATGGACATGGCTGTGGTGAATATGTATTTTAACAAGAGGGAGGAGCATAGGGTGACATACAAGAGTGGAGAAAGATGTACACAGGTGGATTATATTGTATGTAGGAGGGCCAGTTTGAAGGAGATTGGATACTGTAAAGTGGTGACCGGAGAAAGTGTCGTTAGGCAGCATAGAACAGTGGTTTGTAGGATGACGTTGGTTATCAAGAAGAGGAGGAGGAGTGTGAGGGCAGCACCAAGGATCAAGTGGTGTAAATTGAAAAAGGGTAATTGTGAAGTGGAGTTCAGGGATGAGTTAAGGCAGGCACTGGGTGGCAGTGAAGAGTTACCAAATAGCTGGGTAACTACAGCAGAGCTAGTAAGGGAGACGGCTTGAAAGGTGCTTGGTATCACATCTGGACAGAGGAAGGATGACAAGGAGACATGGTGGTGGAATGAGGAAGTACAGGAGAGTATACAGAGAAAGAGGTTGGCAAAGAAGAAGTGGGATTGTCAGAGAGATGAAGAAAGTAGACAGGAGTATAAGGAGATGAGGAGATGAGTTGCATGGCAAAGAGAGAGGTGGCGAAGGCTAAGGATAAGGCATATGAAGATTTGTATGAAAGGTTGGACACTAAGGAGGGAGAAAAGGACCTGTATCGATTGGCTAGACAGAGGGACTGAGCTAGGAAAGATGTGCAGCAGGTAAAGGTGATAAAGGATAATGAGGGAAACATACTCACAAGTGAGGAGAGTGTGTTGAGGAGATGGAAAGAGTACTTTGAGGGGTTGATGAATGAAGAGAATGAGAGGGAGAGAAGGTTGGATGATGTAGGGATAGTAAATCATGAAGTACAATGGATTAGCAAGGAGGAAGTAAGGATAGCTATGAAGAGAATGAAGAATGGAAAGGCTGTTGGCCTAGATAACATACCTGTGGAAGCATGGAGGTGTTTAGGTGAAATGGCAGTGGAATGTTTAATCAGATTGTTTAATGAAATCTTGGAAAGTGAGACGATGCCTGAGGAATGGAGAAAAAGTGTTTTGGTACCGATTTTTAAGAATAAGAGTGATGTGCAGAGCTGTAGTAACTACAGAGGGATAAAATTGATCAGTCACAGCATGAAGTTATGGGAAAGATAGTGGAAGCTAGGTTAAGAAGGGAGGTGATGATTAGTGATCAGCAGTATGGTTTCATGCCAGGAAAGAGCACTACAGATGCGATCTTTGCTCTAAGAGTGTTGATGGAGAAGTACAGAGAATGTCAGAAGGAGTTGCATTGTGTTTTTGTATTCTTAGAGAAGGCATATGACAGGGTGCCTAGAGAGGAGTTGTGGTATTGTATGAGGAAGTCAGGAGTGTCAGAAAAGTATGTAAGAGTGGTACAGGATAAGTACGAGAGTAGTGTGACAGCGGTGAGTTCTGCGGTGGGAGTGATGGATGCGTTTAAGGTGGAGGTGGGGTTACATCAAGGATCAGCTCTGAGCCCTTTCTTATTTGCAATGGTGATGGACAGGTTGACAGACGAGATCAGACAGGAGTCCCCGTGGACTATGATGTTTGCAGATGACATTGTGATCTGTAGTGAGAGTAGGGAACAGATGGAGGAGACCCTGGAGAGATGGAGATATGCTCTAGAGAGAAGAGGAATGAAGGTCAGCAGGACTAAGACAGAATATATGTGTGTGAATGAGAGGGAGGATAGAGGAATGGTGAGGATGCAAGGAGTAGAGGTGGCGAAGGTGGATGAGTTTAAATACTTGGGGTCAATAGTTCAGAGTAACGGTGAATGTGGAAGAGAGGTGAAGAAGAGAGTACAGGCAGGATGGAGTGGGTGGAGAAGAGTGTCAGGAGTGATTTGTGACAGACGATTACCTGTAAGAGTGAAAGGGAAGGTCTACAAGAGGGTAATGAGACCAGCTATGTTATATGGGTTGAAGACAGTGGCATTGACAAAAAGGCAGGAGTTTGAGCTGGATGTGGCAGAATTAAAGATGTTAAGATTTGCACTGGGTGTGACGAGGCTGGACAGGATTAGGAATAAGTATATTAGATGGTCAGCCCAGGTTGGAAGGTTTGGAGACAAAGCCAGAGAGGCAAGATTACGTTGGTTTGGACATGTGCTGAGGAGGGATGCTGAGTATATTGGGAAAAATATGTTAAGGATGAAGCTATCAGGTAACAGGAAAAGAGGAAGGCCTAAGATAAGGTTTATGGATGTGGTGAGAGAGGACATGCAGGTGGTTGGTGTGACAGAGCAAGATGCAGAGGACAGGAAGAAATGGAAACAGGTGATCTGCTGTGGCAACCCCTAATGGGAACAGCCGAAAGAAGATGATGATGATCATAGTAGAACACAGTGAAACATAAAACTGTAACAGATATAAATATAAGTACTTTCTTCTTCTTCTTTCAGCTTTTTCTCAGTTAGGGGTCGCCACAGCATATCACCTGTCTGCTAATGACTAGCAGTGGAGTTTTTACGGTGTCGAGTTGCCAGCCTGGCGCTTAACCTTCCATAGAAGGCACACATATGCACGCACTCATGCCTAGGGCCAATTTAGAGTGTCCAATCCACCTACAGTATGTCTTTGGGATGTTTACTCAATAAAAATACTTCTTTTGTAATATGTGACACATGCCTTAAAATGCTTGTAAAAAGTTATTAAAAGGTCAGGTGAGCTACTTTATTTGCTTTAAGGACAGCAGCAAGAATATGCATATGATATCTACATGGACTCCAAGGTATTTTGCTATTGTATAAACTCTTAGTTATTTCTCATCCGTATTGTATAAAAGTGGTATGTATGAAGGTGTTAGGAATTTTTGCCAAATGGCAGAACACTGCATTTTTAACACTGAATGCAAGGTAATTTCTACTGCATTATTTGCTTGAAATGTAAACTAATATTTGAGCAAAGATGGTCTCTATGGAGTCAAATGGAATGCTTCTAGTTTTACAGCCATCTGCATATTTGGAGGGACAGACACTGGAGCTAGTTATGGCAATGAGGAAAAAGATGTCAAAAGGAGTGGCCTCAGGACAGAGGCCTGATAGACTCCACTTGTGAAGGGTGCTGATGACAATAGGAGGTCTTTTGTTCTCACCTGTTGTGTCTGATCGTACAATTAATTGTGTACCTGAGTAATTATAGCTTCATTTACCTTTAGATTGTTGAGTTTTGTGCATGAGTACATTATGGAGTATGGTGTTATGTGTTTTATCCTTATTTAGGTAAGCTGCATGGATGGATAAACCTTTATCTGGGTAGACATTCATACCCTCAAAGAAATTTATGAGGTTAAACAAGCAAGAGGTAGCTTTGAAAAAAAAATGAGCACACACTCAGTTAGGTCATGGAAAAGTATGTTACCAGTGTGTGTCTGAAAAAATCCACAATGATTCTCTCCATCAATTTATATAAACTTGTGAGGCTGTTATGTCTGTAATTAATGGAATATGTGGAAGGGCCTCCCTTGTCCACCAACACCATTTTTCAAATATCACTACAAAATGTAAGCTATCTGTTGTGGAGTAGGATCCCTTATAGGGTCTCCAAAACCAGTGGAGTGGTTGGTTCTCCCTGAATCAACAAGAAGAACAAAAGGAAAAACCTCTTGTTCAAAGTAACCCACTGTTGTAAACCTGTAGGTATTTTGCAGGCAGACACCTTATGAGAGTATCATGTTTACATTCAAAATCAAACAGTAAAAACACGAAGCAATCCTTTAAGCTTTAAGTTGTCTGGTTTATTAAAAGTAATGAGAGCTTTCATCTATTAGACTTCATCAGATACAATATTTCTTCCACATTTCTTTCCCAACAAAGTGATGTTTCTGTAAATTGCCCCTCTCTTCCCTTTTCTAGTGTACACATGCCAAGTTTATTGTTTCTGCCCACTTTATTCTCCCCACTTCTCCTCATAATTTTAACTGCATATCACATGCTTTCTACCAGCCTATACTTATTCTCTACAGCTTTCCACCCAAGAAAGGACACGGAGCTCCAGCTGTTGCCTTAATGGTGTAATGTTTAATGGGGAGAGTGATATATTCATGTCTTACTCCTACATCACAGCGCCCTGTTACCCTCTGCATCCTTCCTCTCACAGATAATTTCCTTCTGTATTCTCCCCAAAGTCAAGCTTTTCTGGTATCCATGTTTTTACAGACATTCAGTGCATACATTGATTTTTTTTATTAAGTCCTAGTGCTAATATGATAAAAAAGATAACTGAACCCTGAGGCATGCCACTGATTACTGTTTTTTTTTTTTTTTTTTGCAAGGCAGTTATTTTTATCCACTGTCTGCTTCTTTTTCAGTCTATCATTTTCCTATCCACATCAGATCTGGCTTAACTCATAACATTTAATTTCCAATCTCAATATCTTATGAGCCGTATCACCAAGGATTTGCTAAAGTCCAGGATTACCACCCCAGAGTGGTTTAACGTCATTTGTTTATCTAAATGTTGATGCAGTGATAGCACTAGATCTAGCTGAAATGATAAAAATACCTGCAATGTGAAGCCATGCTGCTGTCCATTTGTAAGACAATTAACCAAGATAAACTATACCAACTAAGTGCTCAGCACCTTTTCCATAATATTTCCTGTTATGGAGGAGAGAGATTAACAGGCATATAATTGTCAAACTCTTTCCTTTCAATAACAGAACCACTATTTCCTACATCCAGTCTTCTGGCATAATAACTTCTAAGGGGAGATTATACAGTTTAACCAATGATTAACCAAACATTACATCAGTTCTTTAATCACCTCATGAGGCAGGCCAGCTCTAGCCTTAGTCTTATAGTGTTAAAGGTCATTGAGTCTCTATTATATTTCCCTCAGGGTTTGATTTGCCGTCCACCCATCCATTATTTCCATTCATACCAGACTTTATATTTCCATGCGGGTACCTTGTCCAATAATTCACTTATATTATCAAGGTGAAGAATTTATTAATAATTTCTTACTACCTTTTAATATTCTCAAGCTTTCTTCTGCTTTCAGATAACCTAATATTATGTTAATTTATTTTCATTCCTCACTGTATTCAGTCATTTTTATTTGTTTTCTCCTCTCATTTGGCCATTATCTTTTGCAAAGCTGTCTTGCTTTGCTGAGTAGCTACTGGTAACTTTTTTCATGCCTTCTTGTAAACCTTCTTCCACTTCTTATCCTCCCATGTTTCATTTTATTTTCATCTTTCACACCTTTTGCCATTCTCTTTAGGCATACCTATTATCTCCTCTTTCCATGTAAATTTCTTCTGATATGTGACTTTATTCTTTATTTTGCCTTATTTTTTTCTGTTACAGCAATCACTGGCTTCAGCTTTCCATTACCATACAATTATTCTATTGTCCTTGGCTCTTTGGCTGTCCATACCTATCTAAGCATGCCTCTTAATCCAGAAAGACCTTTCTATAGATGAAGACTGTGGATCAGTAGAGAAACAAGATAGACACGACCATCATATGTTGGTTTAGGGATAGTACATGTACTAGCCAATTTCCCTAGCATACCAGTACATAAGGAAGTATATGGGCTAGGATAGAGTGAAGCCTGCCTATATAATATCACTTCATGTAAAATCCTACTCAAAGGTGAATATCTGTTGGTGGACTATGGTTTCCATGGTTAATCATACCTCTCCTGCACCCTGAACATGCAACTTTTATGTCTCCCTATAGAAAGTAATCAGCAGGAATAGCCCCTTCATTGTTCCCTCTCCTTGCTGTCTTCTCAAGTTCATGGGCTGTTAGTTGAACCCAGGCTCTCTGGGGCATAGTCGGAGTATCATGCCTCTGTGACATAGATCTGATGCGGACAGTGGACATCATTCTGCTCCACAGTTCTAAATTGATGTATGCCCACAGTGCTTCTACTATAATTCACCCTTCCATGTGATCTTTCTCAGTGTTAGTCCTAGTCAACTGAAGTTTCTGCATGCCCAAGCCCACATCCTCAAGGCATTACCCAACAATATTTTACCAATAATGAACTACTCTGAGAAAAGACAGTGAGTCTTTGACTTCCACATTTACCTCCTTATCCTCACTGGAGAGGATCAGGTCAAGAATATTTCCCTCCCTTTCTCTTAGTGGCCAATATTTTGTGTTCATTCATGGCTTACACAGAACTTTGACTTGTTTTCTCATCTTCTTACCTTCAGTGTTACCAGTCTACATCAGGATAGGCCCTCACCTCCCCTTCCCTTCCAAGGCCATTTACACAAATGGGTTTTGAGGAACACTAACATTCTTGCATATTGACTGGGGTTTAAAATGACTCCATCAAAGAGTGAAATTGCATTATTGCTAACCCTAAGAGCAGACTTAAGTTATCAGTTTAAAACTATGCCACCCTCTTTGGGGAAGTGGAGAAGAAATATGTCCAAGACAACATCCTGCCTATGGTCATGGTTAACCATCCGTAAAACATTAAAGGACAAGCAGGAAAGCATAACTGTTAATCTGTTGTTTTAGACTCAGTGTTAACAGCACAGTTAACAGATAGGACAATAAAAGTGCTATTAAGGTACCATTAAAATAAACAGAGTCCTATGGTTTTGTAAATCCAGAAGCAACCCTCCTCTGGCCATATTCACAGTGAGGTATTTGTTAAGTGCTCTTCATAAAAACCTAGGTATGTTGTACATGAAGTTATTAATCAAATACTGTGAGGCTACTTTACACAACATCACTTAAACTGTAAATGCTGCCATGGACAATTTACAATTAAAAGCTGTTGTCTGTAATACAAGACAAAATTAGAAAGAAGAACAAAGTATTTTCCAAGTGCAAACATGAGAAGTTACTAAGTGACAATATGGGCCATGCCACTCTCTAAGATACTGATAATGCCTTTCATGAAAATGATGATAGCAATGCATCCCATAAGAGTGTCATCCAAGAAAATGATATTAAAATTCAATATAATGTATTCTTGGAGTAGCAATGGTAAGGCTACATCTATTGAATCTTTCTTCCTATCTTCTAACTTAGTGTATTAGGAGTTCATCTAGGATATGAATTAAATAAAAGTGTCATCAACAAGGTAAAGGCAGGGATTTCCACCCAACCAGAGGAAAGACAAGTCAGTCGGTACCCAATCCTCAAACAGCTAAGGTTTTTCAAAGGAAGAGTATGAATGCAACATTCAGATCTTTGGCCCAAGTAGTGTTTAACTTCCAAGAAACTTTCAGTTGCAGTAGCATCCAAAATTACAGAGAAAGTGTCATCAATTCAGAGTCAGATGTAATAGCCACTGGAACAGAAGCTAATACTCTTTTATTTCAAATTTAATATTTTTTCCTGTAAAACACTGACTCTAGAGGAGGTTTCCTGGCTTTAGAGGTACTTGACCTTTGTTCCCCTCAAATGTGCAGGTTTACAGAGAATGCTGAGATCAAATTATTTACACAGTCCCTGGGATTCATTAACAGCCATGTAGGATCTGCGCTAAGCCTACACAATTTAAATGTATTAGCATGCTAAATGAATATGCATGCTGCTCAATGCGCCTATATGTTTGCAAACATCTTTTTATGGACAGCATTAATGTCTGTGGCTATGGAAAGGTGCTTGCAGGCATAAGTACAGAATGTAAACAAAACAGATTACCTATGGCAAGCCTAATATACGAGCATAAGCTATATCTAAGAAATACTAAGGACAAGTACAGTGAAAGAATTCTGAAGGAGGGTAAGTGAAATTGGAGAATTGTACGCAAACAGCATTAATTGTACTGCGTAAGTAATTAAAAGGGTAGGGGAAATGGTGAAATGTAGACAGATACTGCAGGCAAATGTGCTGAAATGTGAAAGAAACATTTGTAACATATACATACTGCCATATCGATGTAATCAAAACTAATCTCAATGACAATACTTGACTTATGCATATAAATAAAAACACACAAAGTACGTGAGAGGGGCATAAAGCTGTAGTATATCAAAGGGGAGTTCATGTGATAGACATGTTAATAAAATGCTGAGTTGAGATAACAGCATGGATAGTACACACATTATTAGACAAATGCATACACTACAGTTATTGCATATGGGGTGTATGTACAGGGAATCTATGTCTGCTAGCAGTATTATCCACTTATGTATACACAAGAACAAATGAACCTTACAACTGCTACGTAATGCATATCAAAAAGGGACTTGTTTTTGCAAATAACTGTTATTGGCACCCATACAAAAGGGATTATCACTTATAAATAGACAAGCATATGTTTTATAGTCGTATAATGCTAAATGGTAATATAGTAACATTCAGCATACATAAGTAACAAATGACTATACAGATCCAATGACATTTCATGATTTCAAGTTTTCCACTGGTAAAGTGCACACATCTCATAACATCATTATATTGGACATGCTTGCAAGGAATTACAGGGCACGGTAACATAACAGCAAGTCAACAGCGCCAACACATAAGAAAATGTCATAACTGAGGCCCAGTCACAATTTCTTATGATCTGACAGCATGCCAGACTGTAAGAAACATTTTATGGCAGCCCTCATCTGCCAGTAAACGATTTGAAGAAAAGAACTGCAGTAATAACAAAATGTTTGGATGAAGATATGCAATACAGGGTATAATTATTTCAGAAATAAGTAATGCCTGTGAGCAGTGAATGACATAATAAACATTTGTATCATGTCATTTTCAAACATATGCCAGGACAGATATCAGAGACATGCATTTCAATCACAGATACCACAGAAATACGCTTATAGTTGTGTTGTGAACAACACCCTTGAAGGGCTTACAGCACTTTCTTATCATAAGGGGTATGGATGCCCTGCGTTGTAGGACAAGGCCTGAAAAAAGGTGTCCCTCTGACTGTGCCATAACTATTTTCTGTGTGTAAGTCACTGCTGTCTGACAGAGAGATTTTATCAGATTCTAACCCATGCCTGTGATACTAGGCTCACTACTAACTTCTGTATTGACTGCATGCTCCACAGTTGGTAGTAATGGAGGCTGTCACAAATAACTGAAATCAATGTGTGAATTAAGAAAGAAGTTAAGAATATAATGTCAGTAATCTGATTTATTTAGAATCCTGAAAAGGAGTTACACATCTCACTGTCCACACAACAGTGAACAATACAATATCAATGCTTCTTTACTACTGAACCTGTTTACATCTTGTAGTACACACACTGTCCCAGAACTGAGCAGCACTCTATCTGAGTAGGTATGCTATACAATTCAGTACTTAACACACGTGCCACAGGAGCACTCACAGCACACGTCCTGAATAACAGTTTTACTGTAATGTAGTCACAACATGTGATGATGCATCATTGTCCAACATAAAAATAGAAAATAATAACTTGATGTAATGTTTTTTGTGTAATGTCAGTACATTAATATAATGTTGCACTTTTGGGGAAGTAAACAGTGAGGTATGTAAGCCTATTGACTAATGACATGTGAATGAAACACAAGCACCAAGTGGAAGTCTTAACACTCCACCCATGTTAAGTCATTATATCATATGATTGTGTCACAAACATTCTTTGTGACTTAAAAGGAATTGGTGAGGCCTCTTTCACTGTAAATGTACACATAACTGTGGTGGATGCCATTTATGCATTACAGTATAAGGTCACACAATGCTAACAGTCACTGAATGTAGGTTTTGAACACTTGACTATTTGACTACAGAAAATACATGATATGCACATAACAAATGTGCCATGGTAGAGAAATGTCACTACAATTATGAGATACGGCATTTCAAGGCATTGCATAATACTATTGCTACAAGGGATATGTGTGCCTGTAATTGCTGGAGCAAGGCAACAGCATACAGAATGTCAACTCATTCCCTTGTGCCATAGGATAACACTTCCTTTATATGTTATATAAGGAAAATGTAATCACATAGGTTCATAGGTTGGTACAAGGCTATCTGCCTGAAGGCATTTATAAGCCTAGCCAGAATGTGTTGGCTTTCGCCACCCCCTTAGATTAGTTCACTGTGCCTCTATCCAGCAGAGCCACTGAAGTGATCCCCGAGATAAACTTTCTGTTTCCCATCCACTCATCAAGGTTTCTTTTGAAGAGTGTTAGCGAGCAGCTCTACCTAATGTAGATTGGGATCTTGTTCCAAAGCATGGGAAGTCTCTGGGACAGGATCTATCCCACCAGCACATCCTATTTATTGTTGTGGTGAGGTTTAGATCCCTAGAGCATGTGGCTCGAGGGGATAAGGTTTTCTTTAGGTGGAGCATGTCCATCAATTATAGGTTGGACATGGCCTTGTATGTCAGGCAGAGATATAATATCAGAAATTTAATTTGTGTTATTTTATAGCAAACACCCTCTACTATTTTCCCCTACCCTAAAATACAATACTGTACTGCCAATCATTAGTGGACCGGAGTTCCTCTGTGGTGACCCCTAACCGGGAAAAGCCGAAAGACGCAACAGCAACATGATAGATGTATTTTAAAGCCAACAGACCACTAGGATTCAATAACTGTCTCTTTCAAAAATATTTTCAAAAAGATATCTATTAACTGTATGTTTTTAGGCTTGATTCAAGGGACTTTTAAGAAAACAAATTTATTTAATATGTATTTTTTTCTTTATGAATATTTATAAGCTTCAAGCAGGATTGATTTCAACGTCATCATGTCATACAGAATCAAGTATTTAAGGACTAAATGTAACTATTTGTTCAGTTTGATGAGATCTATCTGAATTTGTGGAATAATGCACTTACTTGACAACGGTTATTATCATTTAATGTGATTTAAGTGCATTTTTAAAATTTAGGTCTCTTACTTTCTACTTTTGTGGATATTTTAAGCATTTCTGAGGTTTAGTTTGTTAATATTGCAATATTTGCCAACCTGCACTAGTGGATTTTTGTGCTGTTTCATTTCATTAAAACTAAAATAAAGCAGATCTGAATACAAAACAGGAGAGGCACAGTGTGTATTGTTGCACCCTCACAGCAAGAAGGTCTCCAGTTTGGCTGAGGTGTCCTTTGTGCAAAGTCTGCATACCCTTCTCTCCCATTTGGCTGGGGTGTTTTTGTGGAGAATCTGCATGCCCTTCTCTGCAGTTTGGCTGGGGTGCCTTTTGTGCAGAGTGTGAGTGCCCTTCCCATGTCTGTGTGGGTTTTCTCAGGTGGTCTTCTTTTCTTCTACTTTCCATACTAGGTGAATTTGTGTTCTCCAAATTGCTCATAAATGTGTTAGTAGTGTATGAATGAGTAAGAATGTACAGTCTTTGGTAGACTGGCTCCTTGCCTAAAAGGGGTTTCAATACCTTGTACCCACCGGCTGCATGACCAGGTCCCAGCATCTCCACGACTCTATAATAGATAAAAGAGGGTTAAAAAAGATTTGTAAAAATATGGATTGATGAATGTTTCACATAAATAATGATGATGTTTTCATACCATAAAGTGGCATTCAGAAATATAGCAGGTTAATATACAGACACACAGATACACTCCATATGCTGTTTGTCTTTCTAAAGACTAAAACATGTGGAATGGTACAAAAGAAATTACTTCTGGACAACAGATTTAAAAATAGTTTGCAGAAAAAATATATATTTTTTTCCTTTTATTGCTTTTATTGAAATTCAGATGTTCTGAAGGAAATTCAAACAGATTTGCTTACTTCATACTCGGAAGTATAAACCCCATTAATGCTGATATGTAACTTAATATATTCTAAGGTTGTACACTGAAGAATTTGGGAAACGCAGCTTATATTTCTCTCTCTATCAGAATTCATGAACAATGACATTTATAACTCAAACTGTATCTAACTTTACAAAAGAGAAATAAAAAAAAACAGTTAAACTGTATTACATATTTAGATGCTTTTATTTCTGTATCAGTTGA
This sequence comes from Protopterus annectens, assembly GCF_019279795.1. NCBI lineage: Eukaryota > Metazoa > Chordata > Ceratodontiformes > Protopteridae > Protopterus > Protopterus annectens. The sequence goes on along the minus strand of NC_056747.1, from coordinate 1,035,605,464 downwards.
TCTCTTAGCAAGTATATATTTCTTCCTGTTCCCATGTTTCTTGAATCTTGGATCTAACAATCAGTGGTTCATTTTGATCACTGTTTACAAATGCTAGTATATCTGGATTTGTTTTTTCAGCAGAAATACTCATACGATCCTTTCTTTTCAACAGCCATTTTGACAATCTTGCTGGGTAATTGATTATTATTGTTATAGTTTCGTCACAGACAAAATCAATGTTTAATGTGTGAGAAGATTTTGAAATGCCTCTCTCCCAGGAAAGTCCTTAAACTGCTTTTTTTTTTTCAGCTGGGTATGCTTCCTCCAGACTGTGTCATTTTAAGTAGCAACCATATAAAATCTAAAATGCTGTTAACACTTTTGCAAGCTTATGCAAATAAGCTAACATAATTTCACATCTTTCAGCACTTCTGCAACTGTGATGATATGCACATTTTTTTTTTTGCAACTTGAAAAACAAATCCTACATTCTTCTGTTACGCACATACTGAGAAATGGGCATTCTGTTTGGCACTTTAAATAGATTTTAATACATATTAGCAACAAGCAGATACGTCCTCATTTCTGACAATCAGCACCTTCTAGTTCATAATAAAAGAGTAACTATCCTGGAATGATGTTGAACATCCTCCTCTTCCTCTGTGCCCACCTGCTAATTCTGTTCCCGAGTATCTTTTCATTCTTTCCTGTATCTGATGGTTCATATACTGTATACAGCTATCAGAAATTCTGTTGTCTCAACTTACAGCCTCAAGGCAAATGTCTTAATATCTCTGCTTTTTTACATCATTCATCTGCTCCACAGTGACTTTTATTTATTTCTGAGTCTACAGAAATACCAGCTCTTCCTTTACTCTTTCTAACCTTTCAATACATTCTGATTCCAGATATAGCATGTTCATTTCTCTTGTCTTTTAAAGTTATATTTTTCCTTTATGTTTACCTTGTCTAGTATTCTTCTCCATGTATCGGTAGCTGACTCGTATTCTGAGGTTCTGTTCAGGCTTTGACATTTCACTGCTTCGTCTTCAGCTCATCCTTTATTTACATCCATCCCTCATTTAGTACCATACATTCTCTTATTTTTCCATTTCTTCCCATTGTGGTCTGTTACATCCTTGCTAGTGAGGAGTTTTCTGTTTCAGCATCTAAATTAATTTAATTAATTTATTTCTTAATGAGATACGTGAACTGGTATTTTCTGGACCTATACAGTGATGTCTTAGGCCAGAAGACAAAGGATAAATACCACATGTGTTTACAGTTTGTAAACACATATTACAATGCACCCATGATGTTATCAGGTATGAATCTAATGGACAAATGCTTTAACAATGAGGATGTAGAAATTACTGATTAGATTTTTTTTTTTTTTTTGTTACGCAGAAATTTTTTTGAAGGGTTTATTATTTTGAGGTCATTGAACATAGGTTGAAGTGTGTGTGTATATGTGTGTGTGCGTGTGTGTGTGTGTGTGTGTGTGTGTGTGTGTGTGTGTGTGTGTGTGTGTGTGTGTGTGTGTGTGTGTGTGTGTGTGTGTGTGTGTGTGTGTGTGTGTGTGTGTGTGTGTGTGTGTGTGTGTGTGTGTGTGTGTGTGTGTGTGTGTGTGTGTGTAAAGAGGGAGAGAGTCAGATAGGTGTGTGTGTGTGTGTGTGTGTGTGTGTGTGTGTGTGTGTGTGTGTAAACAGAGGGAGAGAGTGTGTGTGTGTGTGTGTGTGTGTGTGTGTGTGTGTGTGTGTGTGTGTGTGTGTGTGTGTGTGTGTGTGTGTGTGTGTGTGTGTGTGTGTGTGTGTGTGTGTGTGTGTGTGTGTGTGTGTGTGTGTGTGTGTGTGTGTGTGTGTGTGTGTGTGTGTGTGTGTGTGTGTGTGTGTGTGTGTGTGTGTGTGTGTGTGTGTGTGTGTGTTATCCTACTGTTAGACCTCACAGACCTAAGATAAATAGAACTGAGGTAAAATATATAAAACATGTACCTGGCACTCTGTGCAGATATTTTTTTTGTTTATCTGCATTCTTGATCCATCATTATATTTCTTACAAACACAGCTTTCCATGAAACATGGACAGGACTGAGATAACTTTGACAAAAATAAATATAGGCACATACATACAACAGAAACTCAAGTGTCAGTTATTTGCATGAAGATGGAACACCAGTTGCACAAGACTCAATGAAGAGTATGTGCATATGAGTACAGAGAAAGATGGTGACAGCAGTGGCCCAGATGTGACGTACAGTCCATAATGCAACATTGTAATGCTGTTGAACAAACATCTGATGGCAGGCAACAACAGCAATTCATGTCATTCTATCTACAACAGAGATCAAAGGGCATACCTGTAATGTGGTCCCTCTGTCCATGTGCAATGTCACCATTATGCCTGTACCACTGGCCATGAAAGGTGATTTGATGGATTTGAGTAGAAACAATGCTTGATCCGTAATAGTAAATGACAGCAGTATCCAGATACCCTGACTCCTCTGGTGCAACTTAATATCAAACCTATTACATAGCATAAGGTCAGTCATTCCCATAGGTACAGTTGATCAGCCAAATATATATAGAGATGGTGCCCCAGACTTTTTCACACAGCTGACACAGAGCTACTGGTCATGGGTTCATAGGTTCATAGGTAGGTACTAGGCCATTGGACCTAGGGCCTATACAAGCCTAGCCAAAAAGGTACCCTGGCTTTCACCATCCAAGAAAATTATTTTCCTGTGCCCCTGTCAAGCAGAACCACATAAGTGATCCCCGGGGTGAATTTCCTATTACCCATCCAATCATCAAGATTTTTCTGAAGAGTGCTAATGAGGAGCTCTGTTTGACATAGATAGGTAGTCTGTTCCAGAGTATGGGAAGTCTCTGGGACAGGAATCTATCCCTCCAGCATGTTCTGTTTATTGTGGTGACAAGGTTTAGGTCCCTAGAGCGTGTAGCTCGGAGGGATTGGGATTTCTTTAAGTGGAGCATGTCCAACAGCTCTGGGTTTGACATAGCTTTGTATGTCAGGCAGAGATCACCTCTGAGCAGGTGATATGTGATGGAGTAAAGCTGGAGTTTTTTGAGACACTCTGTGTAATGCATCTGTTTGAGGCCAATAATCCTCTTTGTGAGGTATTTTTGCAGCCTTTCCAGTTGTTGTAGATGTCTTGTGAGGTACATACCAAAAGGGGCATTGTACTCTATAATGGGTCTAATGAGTGATGAGTAGAGGGGAACAATGTGATGAGGTGTGCCATGTAGAAGGATTTCCTGACCACTGTGATGATGTGATTATCAAAGGAGAATCTACTGTCTACCTGTGTCCCAGGGTCTCTTATCACACTTTTGGTGGTAAGTAGACTACCGCTTTGTGGTAGTTCATGGGTGCAGAGTTTTTACCAAAGGGGATGACAATGCACTTTTTGGCATTGAGCTTGAGACCATGTCTTTGACACCAGGCATCTGTCTCAGTGAGGCCCTTTTGTAGGATGTCTGCATCGTTAGGAGTTTTGATTATGGCTCCTAGTTTGCAGTCATCTGCAAATTTAGTTAGCCAAAGACCTTCTGTGTTAGTCTGTACTTCAGAGAAGTAGATACCAAACAGGAGAGGACCCAGGACTGAACCATGTGGTACTCCACTTGTCACTGGTCTGAAGTCTGATTTGGAGTCTGCTACTTTCACAGTGTGGGTTCTGTCAGTAAGCCAGTTGGCAACCCATCTTGTGACATAGGGATTTATACCTAGTTTAGTAAGTTTATCTATAATTCCAGAGTAGAGGATGTTGTTGAACGCTTTGGCCAGATCTAGATAGGCTGTGTGAACCACCTTACCCTCATCTATGGCTTTGGTGACTACTTCAAAGATGTCTATCAGGTTTAGGAGACATGATCTGCCTTTTACAAACCCAAACTGTGTGGGGTCCAGAGTTTGGAGATCTCCAATGTCTTTGTTTATGAGTTCCATGATGATACGTTCCATGGCCTTGCAGACAAGGCTTGTCAGGCTAATGGGGCGGTAGTTCCCGGGGTCTGTTGTGGCCCCCCCTTTGTGGAGTGGGATAACTGTCATGGTGCGCCATTCAATGGGCACAAAGCCTGAGGTGAGGCTATGATTGAACATGGTACTTAGGTGGGGTGCTAGTTCATTCTGTAGTTCATGTAGAAGGCAGCCTGCAGCTGTATTGGCATTAGGGTTTGCCAACAATAATACATTTGCAAAGTTTCTATCATGTGGTGCACACAGGTGGTGCAGATACAAAATGCCTCATTTCCTAATGTGAGTAGCATATATTAAGATGGATGATGTTTGAATGCAAACCTTACAAATCCTGTAGTAAGAGGGCTGCAGAACACTACAATGTGCACTAGGCACTTGCACTGTGAAGCTGTTCAGCTACTCTATCATGCAACACATCAGCATACTGAGCCACATTATGTGCAGCCACTGGGAAAAATACAACATAAAAATTTAAAGGTGAAGTTTTGATGTAGATGCTTTTCTCTGTTTAGAGAATGTTTCCAAAATAAAAAAACATATTCTACGATATACCTCCTTTCATTGTTTCAAGTCTAGCGGGATAGCTGGAGGTGTTTCAATATTTGTAAAGGACTACATAAAAACCAGAAACCAAGAAAAAAGTTCGGGAGTATGACTTATTTCTACAGTAACACTGACTACAGTTTTATCACTACCTACTGTTTATTGTGTATGGTACTGAATATAATTTAATGGGAACATTTTGTTTGATGTCTATGTCTCCAGTAGACTATGAGGACATCCTGAGTAAATTCCAGAGTATCAGAATCAGTAATACAACTCCTATGAGGGATTATAGCTTCCCAAATACAATGACTGAGTATACTTCTCAGCATCAAATAAATATGCCTGAATATCCATATAACCATTTACTAGGGCAGCGTAACCCCACTCACCCTAACCAAATAAGCAGCAACCTCACCACTACTTGCTTACTTTTACTTATCAAGCAGGGTCCCGTCATTCACTTTCATTCCCCAACTCATTGAATTAAACATTCAACCCCCTTTTACTAGGGCAGTGTAACCCCACTCACCCTAACCAAACAACCAGTGTCCTCACCCCTGTTCACTTACGTTTACTTATCAAGCACCATCCCATCTCTCACTTTCAATCCCCAGTTCATGGAATTAAACATCCAACACCTGAGGGGGAACAGAAGAAGACAAGCCTGCCCCTCTTCTCTGAATAAACACCAAATCTATAAAATAACGACACAATCATCAATGTTTTTAAAAAAATGAGGGCAGGCGGATAGCAAGTTCACTCCAAAATCTGATCCCTTACCCAGTTACACTAATCAAAACCAGTTAAGCCCCTCCTTACACTAACCTCATTTTCTCCCACCTCTCTTACTTTCCCAGTTTAACCCTTCCATCCCCACCACAATAACTAACTTTCTTCCACTACGATCTCAACTCCCATTACTAGTCCTACCTGGCTATACCTGAAGATGTCCCTGGACAAATTGGTTTGTTCCAAAATCTCATTTGTCCCAGTCCTATTCAATAAACACACCACACCAAATGACATTTGATGACCTTTATTAAACTTCCATAAACATAACTTTATTGAACAATATTTTAATTTATTAATTACAGCATGAACATCCATATAACCATTTACTAGGGCAGCATAACCTCGCTCAACCTAATCAAATAAGCAGCATCCTCACCTCTGCTTGCTTATTTTTACTTATCAAGCAGGGTCCCATCTCTCACTTTAATTCCCCAACTCATTGAATTAAACATCCAACACCAGAGGGGGGACAGAAAAGGGACAAGTCTGTTCCTCTTCTCTGCCAACAAGTCTGAAACAGGCTGTTCCCCCTCATTTACTCCAAACCTTCAGTAAACCCTCCAAGACAAACCTAAGTGTATATAAAAGAGGTACAACCCAAAATCATTAAGGTGTACTCCAACCTCTCTGAACCAAACTGGATCCCTGCCATTGACATCTCAGTGCAATGGCCGTTGTCTGTCAGTCTATACACTATCAACCCTAACTCAGTCCTTCAACATATGACCACAATCCAAGATTTAGTAAAATCACATAACCCTGCCACCTGTGCAACTATACTAATTGCAGATAAATCCACCTTGACAGACTGAACTGCCTAATGTTGTTCCCATGCCTGAACCAAGCACTGCAACAATCCTTCTCAAACTCCTTCCTACTCAGGAAGCTACAATACAAAATTTAACAAAATCTTGCAATGCCCTACCATACTCATTCCCTTTAAAAGTTGCCCAGGATGCCTGTACTAAGCATCTGACCATTCCATGCCAACCTGACACACCTTGTCTGGCAACTTCAGTGGCTCATACTCCTGCCATATTGTCCAAATGAAAATTAACCATTTTACCTGTCAACTACTCCTGCTAGACCTTCAAAACCAGCCAAATAGGAACTAACTCTGAACAATCAACATCCCTCCTCCAATCTTTCTTCTATCCTGCCAACCAGCAAGCCACAAACCATTCCCCCCAAAATATGCACCCATCCCAATACTTCCTGCCGCATCTGTAAAAAATTGCAAATCTCCTTGAACAACGTAATCCATCTGCCAAATCCATACCATTAAACTGCTCTAAAAAAGACAATCATAATGTTAAAGATTTTCCCCAGTTCAACAAAAAGGTCATGAACCCACAAAAGGAATGTCCTGGGCGAACTCATCCCCATGCAGACACCCTTAATTCACACCCTATCCTTGGTTTTTCCCTCAAATCTTTCCTTACAAATGTGTTACCTCTGCATCTGGCAAACAAAACAAACCATGGCCTGAATCCACTAGTAATCCCAAAACAATGTCTTGCTTGAGCCTTCTAACTTCTGCCTAGCACACGCAACACCCAATTCCTCACACCTGCCCCAAAACACCCTCCTACCTTCCAATGCTCTGTCAAACCCTTCTCCTACTCTTAAGAAGTCACCCAGATAACAAACTACCTACTGGCTGTCCACCCACTGCTGCCAAATCCAATAGAGAACAATGCTAAACCTCTCAAAGTAGCACAGGCCATCAAGCATCATATCAGCATAGCCTTGTCAAAGTAAAACGTAAATCCAACTACCCTGCCCAACAATGGCCACTCTTCCTTTCAAACCAGTAATAAACAAAAAATGGATTCAGTATCTACCTTCACCAGCCATGGGTCCGTAAACTCTCTAATGACCTATACTACATCATCCAAAGACACATAATTGACTTTTGTGCCATCTCTCAAAATAAAATCATACACAGAATTCCCCTTGGGATAAGACAATGATGAATCAAATTAAATTCCCTGCCAACAGCCAACCTCAATGGAGAAACCTTAAAGCTGTTAAAAGGAGGAATATTAAACAGACCCAAAAACCTACCTGCCCGCCATTCCTTCTCCATCAAGCATTCCAAAATCTCTTCTTTCTACTGCAAGGAATGCAGATTCCTACAAAATGACCACTCCCTTCTCCCCCCTGATTTAAAAGAAAATCCCTCATAAAACCCATCCATTAATTCAACTTCACCTACTGAATCAGGAAATTGCATGAGCAGCTGCCCCAATACCTGTATGTTAAAAGGAAAATGTGTCCCCCAGTCTTTCCACTGATTGACAAAAGGACAGTCCACACTTCTCTGCCCCTGAAACGTCCTCCTGCCTCGACTACCCTGAAATCCAGTAAATAATAAAGGTAACCCATTAGGTTCAGGGTGCTATGAAGTCAAATTAAACAACATGCCTTCCCGTCTGCCACCTGCCCAGCTGAATGCATACCAACACACTTTGAACAGGTGTGCAAAAACTTACACACCACCCACAAGCAAACCCCCACATTAAAGTCTCCCACCTTAAACATCCCCTACTTTTCATACCTTAATCTACTTTCTCCCTTAACTCACTCTTCTCACTAGCTCTCTCTAATCTTCCTTGACTACTCTTTTTACTGTCTTCTAAAATCTAGTAAGAAAATCGCCTCAGAGAAACATTCTATTGTAATTGTCTTGCCTTCATAGGTTCATAGGTAGGTACTAGGCTATCTGCTCGAAGGCATTTATAAGCCTAGACAACTGAAGTGATCCCTGGGTTAAACTTTCTGTTTCCCATCCACTGGTCGAGGTTTCTCTTGAAGAGTGTTAGTGGGGAGCTCTGCCTAAGGTAGATGAGAATCTTATTCCAAAGCATGGGAAGTCTCTGGGACAGGAATCTGTCCCTCCAGTGCATCCTATTTATTAGATGCCTAGAGCGTGTAGCTTGAGGGGATATGGTTTTCTTTAGGTGGGGCATGTCCATCAATTCTGGGTTGGACATGGCCTTGTATGTCAGGCAGAGATCACCTCTTAGTAGGTGGTATGCAACCGAGTACAGCTGGAGTTTCTTCGGTCGAGCTGCATAGAGCATTTGTTTGAGGCCAGTGATCATCTTGGTGAGGTACATCTGTGGCCTTTCAAGCTGTTCCAGGTGTCTTGTAAGGTACATCCCAAATGGGGCGTTGTACTCTATGATGGGTCTGATGAGTGATGAGTAGAGAGGCACAATGACCTATTTTGATCTGGATGCAAACCCTTTTGTGATTAGATGGGCCACATAGAAGGATTTTCTAACCTCTTTGGCAATGTGATTATCAAAGGAGAGATTACTATCTACTTGGGTCCCCAGATCCCTTATTACGTCTTCCATATTTAGGGGACTACCACCTATGTGGTAGTTTGTGAGTACTTTGTTTTTTCCAAAGGGGATAACTATGCACTTTTTGGCATTTAGCTTGAGGCCATGATTTTGACACCAGGTATCCATCTCAGTGAGACCCTTTTGGAAGATGTCTGTATCAGCCGGAGAGTCAGTTATAGCCCCTAGTTTGCAGTAGTCTGCAAACTTGGTCAGCCATGGTCCTCCTGTGCTTGCCTGTACCTCTGAGAAGTAACAGGAGGGGTCCTGAGACTAAGCCCTGGGGAACGCAACTACATTATGATACCACTGGGTTTTTGTAACGACTTACCTCAAAAACTATACTCAGCTTAATGACATATTTATTTTTATACATCTTGAAACCACTTACCTCAAAAACTATACTCATCTTTATGACATATTTCTTTTTATACATCTTGAAATAGTTATGCTATACTCCTGATTATTGACATTGTATAACATTGTAATGCTACATTGTACAATATGTTAGAGCTTTTCTCCCCAGGCCATCACAGAAAAAGGGCTCTTCAGCTCAGTCGGACAATCCCGGTCAACACATGTAAAATAAATAAAAATAAATAAAGGTCCATCTTTCCTTTAACTAAAAGTGGTATATGAGGGGTCTAACCTCCCGCACTCCCTTGCCCCAGCACCTGCTTAGCTAACCAATCACCCAGCTAGATCCTGAAGTCCAACCCAATCTCATGCTGTTGTGACTCCACCCCACCTGTGGACGACTCCATACTCCCCATAATCAAACCTAAACCCCCTTCATTGCCAAATGCCTCATCATGAAACTGTTCCCTTCAGTAAAAAGGGGTTCCCCCAAACCTCTGTCATTCTTCAGCCATGCCACTTGCTTTACCCAGCCCCTGACATACTTCATCCTCCCCTGTCCCCACACTACACCAACTCTGACATGCCTAAATGAGCATCTAACAGTGTATCATTAATTGTGCTGTCATTGTGCACCACTCCAGTGGCCATTACATCCACAGCAGCAGCAGCAGCATCCATCACCTGTATAATCCAGTTCCCTCTGGCCACCGGCTGATGCAAACTCTGCACTTCTGCCATCTGCAGGTGCACCATTCTCCGTTCCAATGGCCAAAGCCTCCCCTGTGACAGCATCTCTTGACTGTCATGCTCTTCTTTGGCAAATGACATGACCTATCAAAACAGAAAAAACAACCTTAAGAACTTTGTAGGAGAGGGAGGGAGAAAAAATAATTTCCTCAAGCATACTAACCATATAGGTATAAAATTATCGTATAAACATCAAGATAATAGCTTTAATATCATACTATAAAATAAATTAAGAAGCTATTATTAAAGACCTGAGGGAATGGAGAGCTGATATAGGGAATAACATGGAAAAAGGATAATTGGGATCCTTAAAGTAATAAAACTGAGGTGGTAGTGGAAAACAGCAGGCCACGTTATGAGGAAAGTAAAGTAAACAACCATGATGCTCTTTGGTAGAATAGAAAGTCAAACATTTTTATAAGTGGAAAATATTACCCGAGGTGAAAAAGTAGATTTTCAGCAGAAAAGAAAATCCAGTTGTATAAATTATATGAAAAGGACAAAGACAGCTTATGAGTTGAGAGTAGTAAAATAAAGGACAAGAAAAGGATGTTTTACAGGCATGTAAGGAATTACAGTAGAATGACAAGTGAAATTAGGTTTGCATTCATTAGCCAGAATGGCACAGGCTGAAGCCCACTTGTGCGACGTCCTTATAATAATGGTTGTCCAAATATTTCAAAACAGATTGTGCTACTGGGCTAAATGGTTTAAAGGCTATTTGTTAAGGAAAATAAGTAACCAAATGTCACCAAGTTTAAGTTGCATATTCCAAAATCTAATCTAAACAATCCAAAAGCTATTATAAAATGGGTATGTTCCAGATCTACAAAGAAGGTAACTTGGCTACCATTCTAAAAAAAGTGGTTCAGTAAATGAACCATCTAACTATAGAATAATACATTTAACCTACATTCTTGGAAAGATGTTTGAGATGGTTGTTATTCAGCTATACTCAATACAGGAAAAAGACAGTGATCACTATCAACATGGTTTCTGTCAAGGTAGATGATGTAATGCAATTCTGAACATGTTTTATACTTCAACAATTGGTGCCTTGGGCATTGGGATTACATCCAACATTATATACCTATGTTTTGTAAAAGCTTTTGACACTATAGTATGAAATAAATTTTGACAAGAATGGACCAATCATCCACACGGCTATGCTACCCTACCATGCTGCACCAGAATGGGGGATTGGAGCAGATTCAAGCATCTGCTAAGCCAAGCAATATCTTTTCCCTGTTTTTTTTTTTTTTTCCATTTGGAAGCACCCTTTCCCCTGCCCAACTGCTGGCCAAGACACTATGTTGACAACGGAAATACAGGAGTTTTTTTTTTTTGGTTCCCCCCACTCCTCCTGTCTTTTTCTACTTTTGTTTATTTATTTTTTTTTAAGGTCAATGGTCAATAAGCCAAGTGTGCAGGGCAGAGGCAAACCACTGTGTTCCCCACACCTATAACCATTAATAACATGACACGCATGTGTGCCAAAAACAACCATTACTCAAGGTGCCACGCCAACCCACGAACACACCTCCATTGAAGAGAGGAACTGAGTGAATCTCCATGCTCGACCATAACCATTGTAAACTATGCAGCTTTAAAATTAGCTAAGTGTAACAGAACCGCATGGAACCAAGTAAACCTACCCCTGGAAGCAAGACAGAGTTTACCAGTGAAAAACCAAACCCCAATGAACTTGCAAGCTGAAAACCTAAGGGGAGCCTGTCCCAGAGAGAAACCCACCAACCTCCTTTAAGGACCATTGACAAACCGACAAATAAACTAAGCCAACAAATGATACCTGGAACCATACAGCTAACTACATGCAGAAAATATAAATTCTTTTGACACAAACAATATTCAGTACTCGACTAAGCACCTGAACCATAACAAACAGAGAACAGTATGAATTGACGAACGACAAACCTTAAACATTTCACGCTACCTGAACATTAACCTAAACATATAGTGAATTACCACCCTGTAAACCATAATTCTGTCATGTACAATTTCCACAACCAATACCTGGGGGATGAGGATCTAAACTACTCTCATTACAACTGATTCACCCATGTTTTCTCTTCTTTTTTTATTTTTTTATACTCCATAGTGACAGTATGGTTTCAATTACAATGTCTCGCCCCAACATATATCAGCTCAACTACACATGCACAGTGAGAGATCATTATCTGTGGGTAAGATACAGCCCATGAATGAGACCCAGGACCTGTGTTTCAGCAAACCAGGGTCTCTTCAGCAAAATGCCCCAGTAGTAAGGGAACAAGGCTAACCCGACCAGAAAAAGACCAAAAAACCAGCAACTCAAATGAACATAACAAAAGGGAACCATGAGCCACCACAGATGAACAACACAATTGATCCTATAACTAAAATGACAACATATCACATTGTGTCTAATCCAACAAGTGAAACATGACTGTCAATACCACCAACTACTACGACATTGCCAACCTCTGACATAACTGCTCAAAATAATATAACAGAAACAAAAAGTTCCCAAACACCCAAAACAAAGTGAATGATAACCATCCCATGGCTCTACCCAAATTCTTCCAAATTCCCTAGAAACCCTGCTAACCACACCATTATGCTGATGCATAATCCCCACAAAAAAACTTGCCGAACAATAAGCCAGGTGAGAAGAACAAAAAAAAAAAATATATATATATATCTATATCTATATATATATATATATATATATATATATATATATATATATATATATATATATATATATAATTTACAAGACCTGCAACACCTGTGCCCACTCCTCACTGCCAACCCTTATTAACCCAAGGCTTACCTATTGGCTCCAGTGCCTACTGGTCATCTTGGACGTAGTACGTGCAGATAGCAAGTTCACGGAAATATCTGATCCCTTACCCAGTTACACTAATCAAAACCAGTTAAGCCCCTCCTTACATTTACCCCATTTCCTCCCAACTTTCCTACTTTCTCATTTTAACCCTTTCATCCCCACCACACTAACTTCTTCCACTACCTTCATAACTCCCATTGCTATTCCTACCTGCCTACAGCTGAAGTTGTCCCTGGACAAATTGGTTTGTTCCCAAACCTCATTGGTACCACTACTAAATGACTCTTATTACCCTCCTCATGTGAAAATAAGTCAATGACATGAAGTTGTCAACATAGAAAGCACTGCTCTCAAATGACCACAATTCAGGCTTACCCTTGGTGAAAGAGCTTTCCTTAAAACTGCATGAGCCAGTAGGCATGGAATAACTCAATACAATAGAAAAGTGAACAACATCTTCCATTTTAGAGAGCTGCTAGAAGAATGTATCCTAGACAGTAAAAAATTCAAATGTTTAAATGACCATAGTTGACTTATAATTAGAAGCAATAGCATTCCCCTTCCAGCTATTACTGTGGAATGATCTCTCAGTCTTTTTCATATTTACTTGTTACTGACTAACAACTGACTCTGCAGTTAACCCACTGAGTAATACTGTTATACATTGAATCCTATAAATTTTCTTCTAACATTACTGTTATAGATTGGGCAGCCCAGGTGGTGCAGCAGTTAGCGTTCCCAACCTCACAGCAAGAGGTTCTCCTGTTCAATCCTCAGCTGGGGTTCCTTCTGTGTGGAGTCTGCATGTCCTCCCCGTGGTTGCGAGGTTTCCACCGGGTGCTCCGGTTTCCTCCCACATCCCAAAGACATGCTGTAGGTGGATTGGACACTCTAAATTGGCCTTAGGTGTGGGTGAGTGTGTGTGTCTTCTGTGGAAGGTTGGGTGCCGGGCTGGCAACTCGGCACCGTAAAATTCCACTGCTAATCATGAGCAGACAAGTGATCCACTGTGGCGACCCCTAACCGGGAAAAAAGCCAAAAGAAGAAAATTACTTTTATAGATTACCAAACAATATTTGATATTACAAATTAGGATACTGTATGCTAATCAGCCAGTTCAAGATGGAGGAGCTATTCAACAAGCTATAAAGCAATCATGTAAATTCAATGCTGGTTTTCCCTGTGAATTAAAAAACATTGGAATACAGCCATGGAAACTATTCTACATGGAAAGAATGTAGGGGCAGTTGTTGCTCTTATGATTCATGAGTATGTGCAGCAGTCCCAAGTCTATGCTGCTGCTGCTAATAGACCACAGCCAAGAAAAGAAGGGTGTTTAGACCCTGTTTAGCTTTTCAGAATCTGCATGAGGTGGAAATTGTTGAGCACTATAGGGTGGATGGAGACACACTGCAGGAACTCTGCAACCTCTGATGTCCTTAACTGAGAGCAAGGGAAAAACTGAGGAGAAACCAGTACTGTTGCAGACTAAGGTATGTGCAGCATTAGAATATTAGCTACAGAAACTTTCCAGTGACCAGCAGGGGGCATGCTGGGGGTATCATAGGCATCAGCATCCAGGATCCTCCACCAGTTCCTGAATGCTATGCTGCAACATGCCAGCAACTACATATATTTTCCCCATACACCTGAGGACAGAGCCACAACTATGTAAGAGTTCTGCCCCATAGCACACTACCCTAAAGTTCTGGGTGCCATAGACTGTACATATGTAGAAATCAAAGCATTGCCCAGGGAAAAGGGAAAAGTATACATAAATATAAAGAGCTTCCACTCCATTAACTGCCAGGTCATATGTAACGCTAAGGGAATCATCCTGAATGTGTGTGCTGGCAAACCAGGCAGTTACCATGACTCACATATCTGGTACAACTCTCAAACTTATGAGATGTATTCTAGGGGGATATTCAACAGTGTCATATACTGGGGGATGCAGGGTGTGCACTTAAACAGTGGCTGATGATGCCCACCAGAAATGTACACACACCAACTGAAGAACTCTGATGTGGCACACTCTCAAACAAGAAATATCACAGAGTGTGTGTTTGTGCTGTTGAAGTCATGGTTCCAGTGCCTAGATACATCTGTGAGAATCCTGAAGTACAATCCCCGTACATGTGCTGAAATATTCACCATCTGCACCATGCTTCACAACATTATCATGAGAAAACAGCTTCAGCAGGAACACCAAGGGGAAGGCTCAAACATCCTGCTACTAGTGACAAGGTCACTACAGCGACAGCCATGCACAGGTGAGGAGTCAGAGGGGGAACCAGCCACTGTTGTGGGTGTAGGCAGACATAGGTGTGCACAATAAGCCCTCGCACTGGCCAAGAGGTAATGGATAGTATTCAATCTCACCACCTAAGGGGCTAAAACCTTCATCCCATGCACATACATAGAGTAAAATTGATGCCAGGCAATGTTCACAACCTTTACCTACCCATGTGATGGATGTGTATTGCTAGCATGAGACAGAGTCAGCCTCAAATTAAAACTCTTGCAACTGCTGGATTTCCATGGTAAGTGTTGAACCTGTGATACAAAAATAAATGTTTAAGAATACAAAGGAAAGGCATATCCTTGCATACTGTTACTTGCTAATGTAAGTAAGTATAAGGTGAGTGATTTTTACAGTAATGGCATCAATATGTGACAGCAGTAACTTATGTGCATACATGTGTCCGCTATCAATTAATAGACCACATGCATCACAAACTCACACATTCATACCTCTCAAAAGTACAGAGTTTGAGAGAATGTCCACAGTCTGTCCCCATACGTTTGTACTGGCAAATAATTAAAGAGTGAAGTTAGAAAATAATGACACATTTCAGTTTCAGACTTCATAACTATAAATGTCAGAAGTATACTAAACAAAGTCCACGACCTTCATGCACTACTCTCCTTTTGACAACGTGAGATAGTCATACTAACAGAGACTTGGCTTAAACCAGGCAACCACAACAATGAAATCACTCCACCAGGTTACAATATAATTTGTAGTGATATAATAGGTAAAAATGGGGGGGGGTTGCTATAGTGTATAAATCACCCCAGACCTCGATAAAGTTGAACTCACTCTATCAAAACTAAAACTTAGTGATAGTAAACACTTCAACATCATACAATGCTACATCCCTCCAGGCAACAATATCCCCGTTACAGAAAAACTCCTAGAATGGATATCTAACTCCCTCCCCCAGGAAAACATAGTATTAAGAGACCTTAATACTGACTGGCAAAACTGTTCGAGTCATAACCCATTCTCTCATATTAACCTACATGGCCTAACCCAACTCATCACTTCCCCCACAAGAGCAGACAAGAGAACCAAACATCAATCCACTCTAGATTGGATACTCGTATCTCAGCCATCACTGATATCCCTAACAGGGTGTCTACCAGACACCCTGAGTGACCACCAAGCCACATTTGTACTCAGATCAAAATCACCACAACTGACCCAAATATCTACATGCCTAATTAGAAACAAAAAACACTTTAACTGCTCCAACTTTATAAACGACCTAAAAATGTACAACTGGACCCCCCTAAAAAAGCCTTTCTCTTGATGAAGCTGTACTATATTTCAATATTTCAATACTACCTTCTTAAACACCCTTAACCATCACACCCCCTCCAGAACAAAAAGAGTTAAAACTAAATATGCCCCCTGGTAAACCCCAGACACAAAATCCCTCCTAAAAAAAAAAGAAACAAGGCCTGGACCAACTACTTCAACAGTAAATCCCAATTGAACAAACAAATATATGTTGAACTACGTAACAAAACCAAAAAACTCACCAAAAGAGACAAAACATCTTACTACCAAAATGTACAGGATAAGCACAGGAATAACCCACATAACCTTTGGACAGCAATTAACTCTATTCTACAACCAGGTAAAACAACTACCCCAACCCCAAAATAGATAACAACCAAAAAGACATCCCCACTCAATTTAATAAATACTTTACAGAAACCATCCACACCCTTGCAAACAACCAACTCTATGACAGCATCCCCACCCCTGCAAATCCACTCCCCACCCCAACTAACAATTGCCCCAAGTTCAGCTTCCACCTAGAACCAACCAAATCCATAGAAAAACTACTCCGCAAGCTCAAACCAACGTTTCTTTTTTCTTCATATTTTTTTATTGATTTTCAATAGTATAATTACAATTTTTAAAAAGAAAAAAACAACGTAATATCAAATTTTAACAAAAACTATATACAAGGTCCAAAATAGATACCAAATCTTCAATAACATTACATTTTATCTAGTAGTTTTTAAGCTTTATCCAGGTAATTTGTTTATGAGTCATATTTGAGGAGTGTAACATAGCTGTTTGTAATTCCCTACTACAAATAATTTTAGTAAAAGATATAAATTCCTTGAATGAGAGGTTATTTTTACATTTCCAATTTCTAGTAATAGTTTTTCTTGCTATAGCAAGTAGAGTCCAAAGGAGGTTCATTTGATTCAGTGGGACATACCTTGGCATTGGTGCATTAAAAAGTATCATAGAATCAGAGATCTCACATCTGTCCGACCACAAAGCTTTAATAAAATTTTTAAACTCCATCCAAAATGTTGTTATTGTTCTGCATTCTAAAAACATATGTGCCCAGTCAGCATCTATTAGCTCCTCGCATCTCCAACATCTATTAAAATCTTTCTTGCTTATTCTAGAGGCGTTTTTTGGTGTAATAAAACTTCTATGAATGAATTTCCATGTAAAAATTTTCCAATATGTGGAAGAAGAATTATGGTAAACAGATCTGAGAATTAAAGTTTTATCATTTATATGTATTTAGGAGTTATTGAAATTGTTGATATATTTCCATAAATTGTCGTCTAATATTATTTGATCTGATCTAAGAATGTTGTAAAATCTTGACAATGAGATACCAGTATTATAGCCTATATTGGTGAAGTCAAAAAGGATGGATAATTTTTTGGGGAGGTCTGTTATAGCAGGAAAATGATTTCTTTTAAATTCCGTTAAAATAAATTCTCTGAAGATTTGAATATTTAACCAGTTATTTTGGTAGATATTATACCTGGCTAAAAGGTAGGTAGTATCATGAATATTATTAGTTCCTAAAAACTGATGCCAGAATAATAACCCATTTTCTTCCATAGTTTTTATTTTCATCATGTTAAAGGAATCAAAGCATCCCTTGGTTAAGATTATTGGAAACATTAGAATGGACAAATTGTTGTTCAAAAGATTCTTATTCATTACTTTTTTAAAATTTTGTAAGATATATTTAATTATAGGAATAAGATGTGATTTTTCCTGCTCATTGTTGAAGAAGAATTCTTTAATAACTATAAATAGCTTAATATTTTCAGAACAATATATGTTTTTGAAAAACTTGTCAAATTTAGTTAATAGTATTGTTTTGTGTAAATTTTTCCAATTTGAATGGTATTTTGGACTTAACCACAGACTTGTTATATTAAGAATAATGGCATCAGCATAAAGCTCAAAATTTGGAAAGGCAATCCCTCCTTCAATCCAGTTTTTATAGTGCCAATCATATTTAATCCTTGGTTTTTGAGGATACCATAGGAATTTAATCAATATAGTGTTTATGTGTTTAAGTTGTTTTCTAGAAGGAGGGGCCAATAGTGTTTGAAGATAAAAAATAATTTTTGGTAATAGAATCATTTTTATCAGAGATAATCTTTCTTCTATAGTAAAGAACATTTTCTTCCATCTATTAATGTATTCTGTGATTTTATTTAATAAAATTTTATAATTTATATTTATAGTGTCTTTCCATTTAGACAGAATATGAACCCCTGTATATTTCAATTTATCATTGGTCCAGTTAAAGTTATTGTAATTAGATAGAGTGTTATTCATTTATTTATTGATAAGAATAGTTTCTGTTTTGTTTTGGTTAAATCTAAGGTTTGAGATTTCCTCAAAGAGTTTTAATGATCTGATAATGTGGTCAACAGATGAATCAATATTTCCAATAGTTAATAAGCTATCATCTGCAAAGAGTAAAATTTTAGAAGAATAGTTCTCATTAACATCAAAACTTTTTATGTTTATATTGTTTCTTATAAAATTAGCAAATGGTTCTATTGCTAATGCAAATAGTAGTGGGGATAAAGGGCAACCTTGTCTAGTGCCTCTTAGAATTTGAAGTGGGCCAGATAAAAAAGCACCGATTTTAATATACGCTATAGAACCTTCATATAATTTTTTAACAAGTTTAAGATTTCCAAGGAGAAATTATCTTCTTTTAATACCATAAATAAGTATGTCTAGTTAATAGAATCAAATGCCTTATCTAGATCTAGACTGATGAGTGATAATTCTTTTATTTTTTTATTTGCAAAATCTATTAAAGTTAGAAGTCTAATAGTATTATCCTGAACTTTTCTGTTCAGTATAAAACCTGTTTGATCATTGTTTATTAAAGTCGGCATCATTTGATTTAATCTGTTTGCTAAAATAGACGTAAATATTTTATAATCTATATTGAATAGGGAAATAGGATGATATAATGAAACAAATTTGGAGTCCTTATCTTGTTTTAGAATGGGAGAAAATAGCAAATATTTCCAAGAAGGACAAAGTTTGTCACTTATTCAAAATTCCTCAAGTGCTTTCATTAGTATCTTCAAAGCAGAATCAGGGAAAATTTTATATAATTCACCTATTATGCCATCAAGACCAGGGGCTTTATTATTTTTAAGATGTTGTATTCTTTCTTTAACTTCTATTAATGATATTGATTTAAGTAATCTATTATTTTGTTCTTTAGAAAGTTTACTTGTTTATATTGTTTTTTAGAAATGCTATTTATGAACTATTATTAGTAAAGTTTAAGTTTGCTTTATTCATTGTTTCATGATATGAACGAAAAATCTCTAAAATATCTTTTAGATCTGAAGAAGGTTTTGAATTGTGTTTAGATGTGTCTAATATTTCAATTATGTGTTTACTCTTGTGAAAACTTTTTGTTTTGACTGCTAATCTATGCATATATTTTGGATTAGATGAATAAGATTGTAATTTTAACCTCTCTAAATTAATTGCTACTTTATGACTAAGAATTTCTAAATATTCATGATTTAGTTGTTTTAATTCCAGATTCGAGCCTAATTCTTTGGGGTGTAAGTTCTTTTTTAAAGTGTCAATTTTCAATTGTAGATTTAATAATTCTTTGTCCCATTCTTTCCTTTTATGTAAATACCAGGTTTTTATTTTCCCATATATATATATATATATATATATATATATATATATATATATATATATAAGATTTTAAAGAGTCCCAAATAAAGACTATATTTGTGTTATTATTATTATTATTAAGTTCGATATAATAGTTTACTTCCTTTATAAACCATTCTTTTAATCCTTTTATCTTAATAATATAGGCTGGTAGTCTCTGCCAATGAATAAGATCATTTGGTTTAATTTTAATTTTAAATAGTATGGCATTGTGGTCTGACAGAGGGCATGATGTAATCACTACTTCTTGAGTCTTAGATAATAGGCTGTCAGATATAAACACTTTATCAATAGTCGTCTGTGTACCATATCTATAAGAAAAGTGAGTAGAATTGAGAGACCTCTGCTCTTTGATCATGTATATGTCTTTTAGGTTATGAAATGAGACAAAATCTATCAATTTTTTTGGCTGATGCAGGTATCTTAATATTGCTGACATTAGTGGTATCTTTAGATGATAGAATACAATTAAAATCACCTGCCAAAATGATATCTCCTTTAGAATTTGCTGTTATTATTTCCAAATATTTGTTTGCAGATTTAGCACCAATATCAGGTAGCCAGTACATATTTGCTAAAGTAAAATATTTCTTATTCAATTCCAGTACTACTAGACACAACATACCATTTTTATCAGAGAAACTGTTAATTATTTTAGGCAGTGGTAATGTATTTTTCCACAAAATCATGGTTCCTCTTCTCTTTGTTTGGAAATGAGATTCAGCTCGAATACTATAACCTTTAAAAAACATTTTTTCTAGATCTTTCTGAATAATGTGCGTTTCTTGCAAAAATATAATGTCAGCTTTATTTGATGCTAGGTATTTGAGTAACCTTCCTCTTTTAGTAGGGTTATTAAGACCATTTGTATTCAGGGACAGACATTTAAACCCAGACATTGATTACTTTAAGCTTTTGATGGATAAATAATATTCTGGACTTAATTAACAAGTAATGTTCAGAGAAGATGAAAATATAACTATATACAAAACTAACCATGGAACATCTAGTTCCTGGATTGATGAAGAAGTCATCAATACCACCCTCTATCATCCTTAGTGCTCAAGACTATTGTTCTCTAATGCTACTACCTAATATTTTATTGAATCAACAAACTACAACCAATTAATTCTCCAGGATGTATAGGTATTACTATGTAGGAGATATTGTGGAAAAACATCTATTACCATAAATAATGTAATTTTCAAAATTTTTAAGAACAGTGTCATTAAACTTGTATCATGACATAGTATATCATATTAATTTATGTCTATTCTATACTAATACAGATCTTAATTTAGTATACTACATTAGATCAAAATCTACTTAACCAGGAATTCAGTAAAGAAGTTTATGTATAAAAATAAGAACATTTATCATGTAACAAAACATTCCAGTATGAACTTATCTGTGAAATCACAACAGTGTTAATATTTACTGTAGAATCAGGATATTAATATATAGCCTATAGGCTTATTAAAAAAATCATATCTGATTAATCTTAAATAATTTCTTAAGGTATTAAAGATATTTAAAATAAAGAGGTACTAATGAGAATTTTTTACATGAGAAGATAATATTTTAGTTGCACAAATATATATGCAGGTATATAGATCTGTGTAATCATCCAAACCATTAGCTTTTCTTTCCAAAGATGTGAGTCTAAAGAAACTATGTAGTGTAGCTTGATTTTGATAAAAATATCATATAATGAAGTCACAGCTTTTAACCTTCAAAGACATTTCAGTTTTAGAGGTTATAGTAATAATGTGTTCCCTTAAGTTCTCCTTTTTAACAAAATACATTAACAAATTTTACCAATATTTTTTTCAGTTAGAGTGGCAGTGGTTAACATGCAATATATCTTTTGCTAGAAAATGTAGTCTACAGACAGTAAAACATTCAATATTTTATGAATATTAGTGAAAATGTCAGATTGTAGTATGCACTTATGTAGCTGGAGGTGGATTAAGTAGAACCCAATTTCACCATTCACTATAAATCCAGCATAATGCAAACTATTAATTAGAAAAGCAGTTAAAAAGTAAAGGCTACCTTTGGAAATAACAACTGTGCTCATGTCCTGATGAAAGTAGTAACTATAAGTCAAGAGTAGCCATCCCCACTCTGCACCGCCCCCCTAGCAGTCTTCTACTACTATCACTGACTAGTGAGGCAAAAGCATCACTTCAGTAACAACTAAGATCGTTCTCTAAGCAGAACTGTCTCCTTTTCTTTGGATCCGGAATTTTTCCTGCCCCAGTATATTATTTCACCCTTTTATAACAGAATTATTATTTATTGTAATGGTCTGTCTGCAGCTTTGGCTTCCCCAATCCAGCAGTATTGCCATCAACCAACAACTCATATAATCAATAAGATTGGGGACGAAGATATCAAGATGAAAGCACAGAAAATACATAGCTGCCCCAAAATCTACTTTAAAAATAATAAGAACACATTAACCCCCAATAGATAACGTATTTTAGTGACTTTATAACCATTGCATATGCCGCTTTCTGCTCTGCTAACCAAAAAGGATCAGATGACCTAGTCTGTGTTTTCACTGTATCTGTTAGCTACAGCTGCCAACTAATGATCAAGTGTAAACTCCTTTGTAAAACATGCCATCAGAAAACTTATTATGAAGGGAACACATAGGCATCAACATTGGTTTAGTAAAAAGGACCTTTATATATGTCTATGTTTTTTATATATTTTTCTTTGTCAGTCTTGGTATGTGATAAAGCATTCAGTTGTTCCGTTTTCTTTTTCTTTTTTTCATGTGAAGATTTCTGGTAACATGAATACGTAACCAAAGTTCATATGACAAAAGAGATTTTGAGAGAGTACATGCATAAGTCTCTTGTATTAGAAAAGAAGATCTCTCCAAGAAGTCTCGAGGCAACAGCCTTCTTTATTTTTTCTTTCCTTCTCCTTTAACATTTGAATTTTGGCGGTTAGAAGCTCACACTAGGGAATCTGCAGCAAGCTATGATAACTGTTCACGAGATACTTGTGATGTGCATTTTGTGAGAGAAAAGAAAAACAGAATATGTTACTCAAAAAGCATGTATATGAAGTACAATAAAAAAAAACAACTTTTCCCCGTTTTATATAGATATAAAATTCTCTGTAACTATCAATTTTACTGGCCAATGTATCCGATATCAAGCACACAAACCCTCCTGTCCCTGCAACACACACTCCTCCAGCTTTCATCAGAAAATACCTCTCCTTTTCCCTCTCCATCAGCAGATGGACCCACAAACCACATTTAGTAAAGACACAAACCTCTCAAGTGTATGAGAATGTATTTTTACGTCATGACGGATTCTTAGAAAGAAAATGATCTTCTCTATTATGATAAAGAACAATTTCCAATACCTTTTAAACTATTTAGAACAAGTCACATTAAGTTATATCCGTTAGCTCTAAAAGGACCCAAGCATAACATGACATTTAACAGGAGAGAAAGCCCACTGATGTAAAAAAGGGGGCTACACTTTCATTTAATTGCACTGAGATGGGAAGCCTTCATTTCACTTATTGGAGCGATCTATATCATCGGAATCTAATACACATACACATACAGTATCCGGTATTAAGGGGGTTCTTGTTTTAACCAATATTTCTATGGTATTGCTACATTGCTCCTATGTAGTTGTCAACTAATAATACACTCTGTCAAGGGAAGATTTAGAATTTTAACATCTATGTTTAACACAGTAAGCTGTCTGTCGGGCGCTAGAATCCGCCACATAACGCAAGCACTCAGGTCTCTCAACAGCAGGTACAAATATGACTCAGTCATTGTCCACGCTGGTGTAAACGACCTGAGACGTACCTCCTTGGACTACATGAAAAGAGACATTGAGGAGCTCTCTGATTATGTAGCCCAGGCAGGTATGACCCTGACCTTGAGCAGTATCCTACCTTCACCAAGAATGATGCCACAATACAGAGATAAGATGATCAGCTTTAACAATTGGCTTAAACACTGGTGTCATTCAAAGGGGATCCAGTATCTGTCTGCCTGGGATGACATGCTGGACAAGCCACGCTGCCGCAAGGGACGGCTTGCACCTGTCACCCTGGGATTCGGATATTGGCAAAGGCTCTTGCCACCCCATAGTGCCTTTTTAGGCAAGGCTCAAATTCTAAACCTACCACCCTAGAACACAAAAAGGAAAAAACTAAGGGTAATGCTGCTCAATGCCAGAAGTCTAAATCTCAAAATGCACGCACTCGAGGCCCTTCTCAGTATGGAGAACATCGATGTCTGTGCTGTGACAGAAACCTGGTTCAAGGCTCCTGAGAGCACCCCAGCGATATCAGGTTTTACCTCATATCATGCGTTCCGGCCCCAAAATCCGGACAATACCAAGAAAGGAGGGGGGGTATCCATATTCATCAAGGACACCCACACCTCAAGACTGGTGGCAACGCATGATGCATCGGAGACCATCCAGGTGCAATTAACCATAGGCAAGACTGCTCTGCAAATTGTAGCATGTTACAGGCCACCCTCACAAACTCAGGAACCTCACATGGCCTTCCTGAAAACACTAGAGGGGATAAAAGTATCACCAAACACCATCATACTAGGTGACTTCAATTACCCTAATATAGACTGGGAACACTACTCAAGCCCAAACACCCTAGCCCAAAAGTTCCTGGAATTCATAAACTCAAATGCCATGGAACAACTAGTCACCATCCCCACAAGAGGAGATAACATACTTGATCTCATCATCATGAACATGGGAGCACAATGTTCAACACCGGAAGTATACCCTCACTGGTGAGATCAGATCACAAACTAATCTCGCTGGAGGTCTTCATCCCACCCCACCTGAAATAAAAAGACCACAGTAAAGAACTTCTCAAAAGCCGACTTCACACTTCTAAAGACTAGTGTGGTCTCCTTTAAGGCCCCCGAGCCGGCGGAAAACAGTACTCAAGCCGCTGAATCACTTACAAATGCCTTCTACCAGCACCTACAGGACTGCATGGATAAGGCAATCCCAAGCAAAACAAAGACTCTTTGTACCAAAGGCAAGCGTCCAGTCTGGTGGACCCCAGCCATAAATAAACTCTACAACAAAAGGAGGAAGCTACTACAAGATAGAGCAAAATCCTTAAAAGGTAAGACACCCTTGATCACTATAAGTAAAAAACTAAGAGCTCTCATAAAATCATCCAAAGCAAATTTGAGAGAAAAATAGCTAAAGACTCAAAAGACAATCATAAGGCCTTCTTTAGCTATGTTAGAAACCTAGGAGGAAACTCCCAGATATGCTCAGAACTAGTTCAAAATGATGTGAAGATTACTGATCCTACGGACATTGCCAACATACTGGCTGACAGGTTCAGTGCAAACTTCTCCCCTCCCCAAAAGGAGAGATATCTATACCAAATGATTTCAGCCCCCAAACATCTCCAGCGCCCAAGTGAGAACTGCTCTCTCCAAAGCAAAAACACAGCATCCATGGGACCTGATGGTGTCCCCGGCTGTGTGCTCCATGAACTCAATGAGGAATTAAACCCACAGCTAGGACAGCTGTTTAATCAAAGTCTTACCTCTGGATACGCACCCAGGGAGTGGCGCACTGCAACTGTGGTCCCACTTCACAAAGGCGGTGCCTCCACCGACCCTGGAAATTACCGCCCATTAGCTTGACAAGCCTTATCTGCAAAGCCATGGAGAGGATCATAATGGACCTCATAAATAAAGACATAGGAATTTGCAGACTTTGGATCCAACCCAGTTTGGCTTTGTCAAAGGCAGATCATGCCTTTTAAACTTGGTTGACTTTTGAAACAGTCACCAAAGCCATTGATGAGGGAAAGGCAGTCCATACAGCCTACCTCGATCTGGCTAAGGCCTTCGATACAATACCCCACTCGGGTATCATTGAAAAACTCATCAGCTTAAATGTTAACCCATACATCACAAGATGGGTTGCAAACTGGCTGAGTGACAGAACCCACAGGGTCAGAGTTGCTGGCGCCATGTCAGACTCAAAGCCTGTCACAAGTGGTGTCCCACAGGGCTCAGTCCTGGGCCCACTCTTGTTTGGCATCTACTTTTTCCAAGTAAAAGCAAACACAGGAGGGTTATGGCTGACAAAGTTTGCAGATGACTGCAAACTGGGCGCCATAGTAGAAAACACATCTGACACAGATATCCTTCAGAAGGGTCTCACAGAAACGGATAACTGGTGCCAGAGCCACGGCCTAAAGTTAAATGCCAAAAAATGCATAGTCATACCCTTCGGGAAAAACAAGGTTACCCCTAGCTACCAAATAGGTGGCAATCCACTGAGCACAGAAGAAGTTATCAGGGACCTGGGGACCCAGGTTGATAGTAGTCTGTCATTCAACACCCATGTAGCTAAAGTAGTTAGGAAGACCTTCTACATTACCCACCTTATCATGAAGGGATTCTCATCTAGATCAAGGGAGGTCATAGTCTCCCTTTACTCATCACTCATCAGACCAATGATTGAGTACAATGCCCCATTCGGAATGTATCTGACCCGACACTTGCAGCAGCTGGAGAGGCCACAAAAGTTCCTCACCAAAAGGATAAAGGGTCTCAAAATATGTCCTATGCTGCCCGACTGAAAGAACTCCAGCTCTATTCAGTCGCCACCGCTTGCTCAGAGGTGACCTTTGCCTAACATACAAGGCCATGTCAAACCCAGATTTGATGAATATGCTTCACCTCAAAAAGCTAGATCCATCAGAGCCACAAGGGTGGGAGACTTAAACCTCGACACGGCTATTAATAGGACGTGCTGGAGGGATAGATTCATCACCCAAAGACTCCCTATGCTGTGGAACAAAATCCCGGTACATGTGAGGCAGAGCACCTCGCTGGCCTTGTTCAAGAGAAATCTTGACCAATGGATGGGAGATCGCAGATATACCCCAGGGATTACCTCAGTGTCACTGCTCGACAGAGGCACAGCAAAATAATGGGTATAGTTCCCAATACTAAAGGGGTGGCGTAAGCCACAAAACGATGGGCTAGGCTTGTAAATGCCCTTGGGCAGATAGCCTAGTATGAACCTATGAACCTATGAACCTATTCTAGCGTATTTGTGTTAAAGGCTTTTAAATAGCAAATAAATTAAAAAATAAATAAATAAATAAGCATACTTAATAAATATTAAATGATTTTTACCTTAACATGTATGTTTTTCCCAGAAGTAGGTGATTTATAGCACAAAAAATGTGTGATTTGAAGGGATTGTGGAAGAGCTTCATTTGTATTATTTACCCTTAAGCTTCTTGCTTGTTTTATCAATCGATAACATTTTTCCATTTGTTGCCTGCCTTTTTAAACTAGGTAATGAGATGTCCATATCTTCAGTATTTTCCAGAATCTTATTCTTTTTCACATATTCAGAGGCGTCATCAAGATTATTAAATATTTTTATTCCTTCAGATAGATGTATTTTAATTCTGGCAGGAAAAATGATTTGTGCTTTAATTTCAGCTTTCTTCAGATTTTTAATGAGAGGAATGCAGGCTTTTCTTTTAGTTATTATAGTAGAGGTATAGTCATTGTCAAATTTTATGTTTCGACCATTAATTTGTATAGGATTACCTGTCCACGCTGTTCTCAGGATTAAGTCCTTGTCTTGAGATGATAAAAATTTTACAATAATGGATCTTGAAGCATTTGGATTTTTTGACACAGACATATTTGACAATGACCTGTGAGCTCTCTCTATCCCAAAAGAAAGAGATTCAGGTAGGTTTAGTGTCTTAGGCAACCAGTCATTCAAGGACTGTATTGTGTTATTTCCTTCCATTCTTTCAGGTATGCCGTATATTCTAATATTATTTCTTCATGACCTTGATTCTAGGTCCTCCACTTTATCTGAAAGTGCGGTGTTTTGCTTTAGTAAGAAGTCAATCTGGTTATCATTTTCATGTTGTCTTCTGTCTATTTCATTAAGAGATTCTTCAATTTCTGTTATCTGGTCTGTGTGTCTTGTTATTATCTCCTTGAATTCTTCAGTCTGCTTTCTATTTTCTTTTTTCATGTTTTCCATGATTTTTTTTAAATTGTCCATTTTCATGGAAAGATCTTGAATACTAGATATTATTGTTTGTAATTCTTTCTTCATGGAAGTTTCCTGGAGAGAGGCTTTTGAATGACTCATGGCTGAAAGAGTCTGTTATATTCAGCTGCTGTACTTCTGACAGGATGTAATTCACTTTCTATTCACCAAAATTGAAATATTTGTAGAAAAAAATAATCCACTGTATCTAAATATATAGGTGAAAGAAAACTTAGATGTTTTTAAAATAATATTAAGAAAATTTCCTGTCAGAGAAATTTCTATTAAGCAGAGCATCAAAAAAGTGCTGTTATCTCTCTGACATCTTGGCCACGCCCCCCCAAACCAACATTTCTATCTGCAGATAAATTACCCACTGAATACCTCCACCTGGCTGCAGAAGCCATATCATATTCTGCCTCCATCCTAATTAACAGATCCATCTCCGAGTGTATAGCACTCAAGCTATGGAAAATATCACATATCATCCCTTTACATAAAGGGGGAACCTTCCTGGAATTCAATAACTACTGCCCTATAGCCATACTACCCCCTTTATCTAAAATTTTAGAGAGGGTAATACACAAGCAACTAATGAAATATCTCCTAGAAAATAATCTAATAGCAACTGGGTATAACACAACAACATGGCTTTAGACCCTTCCATAGCACCTCCACTGCAGTAACAGAATTCATCAACATTGTCAATACTGAGAGAAACAAAAGAGTCCTTGTATCTGCCACCTTCCTTGACTTGTCCAAAGCATTCGATATGGTTAACCACAATAAACTCCTTCTTTCACTAGCAACTCTAAACCTTACCACCCCTGCCATCTCCTGGTTCAGAAACTGCCTAAAGGGAAGGAAACAAGCTGTTATGTGGCAAAACCAACTCTCCCCTTCCCTACCAGTCTCCCTAGGAGTACCCCCAAGGCTTCATCCTGGGGCCACTTCGTTTTACCCTCTTCACCGATCAGCTTCCAAACAGTATTCCTAAAGCCTCAATAGTGCACTATGCAGATGATACCACCATAATATGTGCAGCCGAATCAATTGACATCCTTCACTCCCTAACACAAGAATGCTTTTCCCTAGCAGAAACTTTGATTGCAAACCAAAGGCTCATTCTGAACCCAAGTAAAACAAAGCTAGTACTCTTTAGCTCCCACAGAGCCACACCTCCCACTGATTCTTTCTTCATCTCCTCCTTTAACAAGACCACAATCACCCCCACAAATCATACCAAACTCTTAGGGGTTGAAATAGATAATCACCTTAGATTTGACCTATATATTTCTATAACCATAAAAAAAGTACATAAAAAACTTGGCCTACTGTATCGCAATAAAAAAATTCTCACTGACCACTCCAAAACTACAATAGCAAGGACTCACCTACTATCCACCCTACTTTATGCCTCCCCGTGCTTACAAGTCTCTGCAAATCTGACCTAAACAAACTTGATAGGTGTTATAATCAGATAGCAAAATCCGCTACAATCTCTCTGATCAGAAAACATTACTGTGAATGCCTAAAAAAAACAATTGACTAGAACTACCACTACTACATCAACTCAATCAACTATCACTAGCACACAAAATAATACATAACTCTGAAAACACCCCAGCCCTACAAAATCTTTTGCAACCCTATACAACCACCAGGCCCTTGAAGGCTAGCACACAAAACCTCCTCAAAGTAACCAAATATAACAATGAAGGTGGTAAGTCTGTCTACAGCCACTGTATAGCAAAAACCTGGAACTCCCTCCCTGCCCACATAACGACAACAAATCCCCATCATAGTTCAAGAAACTTGCTAAAACTCACATTTTGAATAATCAACTGTGCTCCTGTATACCCCCTGGCTAATGTCTCATTAGAACACTTCACCTAACTTAAATAACACTGCTAAGCCAATCAATCATAGTACTGTACCCACTTAGGACTGTTAAGCTACTGCTTATCCCATCTCTCCAGGAGTTAGGGAAAACTACCCCAGCAATGATGAGCTCTCCATGAGCAACTAAAACCAGGAGAAGACATATTGTAAATCAATTTGTTATCCTTCTCAACTAAAATCAGGTGAAGACATATAGTGAATCAATTTGTTATCCTTCTCAACTAAAGCGAGCATCATCTGCTCTCTCAAAGCCTTATTCTACGTCTCTCTGCTTTTACTCTGATAGTAAATCTATCACAGGAATCCTAAACTTAGGAATATCTTCTAAAATGTAATATTATATTGTAGAGAACGAATGTATTCTATCTGTTAGTTAATATGTATGTCAAAGTCTCTTCTATGGAAATTGTATGTCAAACGTCTGTCCTTAAAACTATGTTTTGTAAAAAATTGTTCTCTTGGAGCTTTTCTCCCCGGGCCTCCACTGAAAATGGACTTGTAATGCAGTTGGATTCTCCCAGTCAAAAAATGTAAAATAAAATAAATAAATAAATATCCCTCAGAAAAAATCATATAGTAGTGCAAAACCTGTTATTCTATCAACTGTCTTACTTTGTAAAACCAAAATATTTAAAAAAAAGTCTTCCTATTGTTGGGCCTTTGTCCCACTTATCTTTGGCTTGGTCCAGGTTTGTTGGTCTAAGAGGTTGGGAGGTATGTACACATTACAAAAACATGTAAGAAAGCAGTACAATTTGTAAAACAGCATCACAAAGATAGATATACTAAGAACTGAGTTGGCTTTGCACCCTGAACATCAGACAAAACAATTATGTATCTCTGAATCCCAAAGGTAGAAAATCTAGGATATGGCACATTTATCATTTGTACAGGGTGTAGTGTTGGGGGCAGGGGGTCTAGGCTGTCACATACGGTAGTGAGTGGGTGTGAGTAGCAAAGAGAAACAGGCAGACATTTGGATACAGTATGAAATGGCCACTGAGATGCAATAAGCTGTAAGCCTCATGACTGACCAATGTAACTGTTGTGTGTGTGTCTGTATGGGCACTCCATGTGAAATTGATGTGTGAGTGTCTGCAAGAATACAGCCATGCTCTGTGCTAACTCTATGTCCTGATATGTTGGACAGTGGTGAGCCATGCATGGTAGAGCTGACAGTTCATTGTCATCATGTCTGACCATGAGAACTGGCTTTGCCAGGAGTTGCACTAGCATGTCCATGCTCATGGTCAGATGTACTGCTACTACCTGTACATGACTGATGTCTGCTGGACAAGATCTCCTCACAAGTACACCCAGAACCATGACCCCATGGCCTACCATGTCTAGGTGTGGACATCTCAACCACTGACAGAGCAGTGGAAGTAGTGCCACTATGGGAATGTAATTGGGTACAGCCACATTGACTAACATCAGGTGATGTGGTTAACCTTGTGGTTGGCCTACATTCATGTGGATGCCATCCCCTCCAAGCAGACATTCCACCACAGACATCGCCCATTCCAATGTGTCATTCATCTGATCTATGGAATTAGCAACACAGGGGAGGCAGTCACTTATGTCAGCCTGTGCCACATCTACAACCCTAAGCATTTCCTTGAAGGCCCTATTGGAACATGCCTGCACCTCAATGACAGCCCTAAACATACTCAGAAAGACAAACCAGGATCAGGTGGAAGGTGAACAGTAGGCCTCCTCTGAGCAACCCTAACAATCCTCCTGTATAGCACCTTGCCCACATTTTGGCTACAGTTAACGTCAACAGGCAATGAAGCTGCAGTAACCATACTACTCTGATCCAGTGTCACAGCTTCCACCTGTCCACTGGAATAGGTTTGCATAGACATATTGGCTGTGTCTGATGGAAATACAGAGGATGGCTGAATGTCAGCCTCAGTGTCAGATTCATGCTGTGTAACCCCCACCGACTGTTACTGCATTTGACCACCATCAGAGTCTGCCGATACTCTGACATCAGGTGGTAAGAGTCCTACGCTTCCACAGTCAGGATCCCCTGTGATAATAAGCAAACACAGAAAAGAAATTAATATCTACACTACTACAATGTAATATATGTTAACAAATTAAGACTGTTGCCACTATCACAGATGGTACAGCAATACACACACAGTCTTGACACCCACCTCACACACACGGATAAATGCATATTTCTGTTGAATGATCATCAGTACTGAAATAAAAATGTTTGGCTTACCATGTGCAGATCACTCCTCACTTGCTAGGGATGATGGTCCTGGAAGAAGTTAAGCAAAATATAAGGACACCATCATCACAACATCAACACAGGGTAATTTATTACCTTTATATGTCCATTAACAATAGTTTTAACTGAAACTTGGCTGACACATCCACCCCAAACCCTTGTGTAATGAACCAGAATATGTTGCTAACTATATCAATCTATGAATAGGTTCCTGCCCCAAAAAATATTAAACCAACTATTGATTTCAATATTTTACTATACAACAAATTGTTAAAAATTGACATATTTAATCTTACCTGCAGGCTCCTCCTGGGACATACTTGTACTCCTAAAACAGTAGTACCAACATCAATGACATGCCATTGTGCACTTTCCACTGAACTCTCTGGATCCCTGACAGTGGGCAGGAACTCTTCATTTGGTGTTAGTGGTGGCTCTGTATGTGTCCCCCAGTAGCCAGCTGTCCACTGGCCATTGAAGCTGCTCTCCTCCTGCCTGATGAAATCATATCAGTGACCGTAAGATGCACCTGATCATATATTCTGCTGTGCTCCCCAATGGCATTGACATCATTAACTGTCTGGTTCAAAATCTGCATTCTGCCAGACATATTCCCATGTCTTCTGTCAAGCAGAAAGGCATTGTTTTGCTGAAAGGCTTGGACAATGACATCATTCTCACAGTCACTGCAGGGGAGTTTGCAGGGACTGGAACTCTTGGGTGCCATAGTCTTAGGTGACAAAACACAAAAGATGGATACTACACATAAATATCACATAAATATAAGTCCTGTTTAGATATAACATGTATTATTAGTTTTTTAATATTGTCCACTGGAGTAACACAAAACTTCAATTATTAAAATATAAAAAAGGTTATGTGGTTGTAACAGAGTCACACCCAAACCAAGGTCTGATCCAAAACAAGGACTAAAAAGAGCACACCTCTGTAAAAAAAAAGTTTTTTGGTTGAGGCAACACATAAATAGAAAGTGGCTTCCCCTCCCCCAAAACAGGCAAATGACACTTTGTACCAAGTAAGGAATAACACGTCTGTCAATTGTTATACGTGCTTTCCAACAAACTCTCACAAGATGTGTACACATTTACCACAGAAATGTCATTTTTATGCAATTACCAGTCACCTCTACCTCTGCCCAGCATTCCCATAGAGGTGTCTATGGGCCATGTTAGAAGGCTATCACCCCTGTGTCATTGATAATATAGGACATTTACATTTCACTTAAAACATAGAAGAGTGTAAGAGAAACAGTTGTAACAATAGCACTTGTGGTTAAAGTTAATAATGTTGTGTATCTGAGAAAGTAAAATGCCCTGACAAAAATGCCTGTGCCATCAGTAAACATCTAAGTGCATACAGATAGATATACATTAGCAAATGTAACCATTATCAATATATCTATATTTTTCCCTAGTAACATGTGAGCAAATGTAGTATGTAGCTGAAAAATTCAATCATACCTTATCAAGATTAGTAATCTTCGCTGTACTGTGGATAAAATGGGACTTGCTTCTATGTACAATGATTTGCTTTTCTGTTGCAAAGCTGTTTCTGTGGCAAAGAGGGATAAGGCATACTTTTTCAGGTTCATTGGTATGACAGTTCAAATCCAGCCTTATATAAAATCTTTAGTGTGTACTAAAATTTCTTTTGTAATGTTGTTTATGTGTTTTTTTTATATATATTACTATTTGTGCGGTGAGCACCTTAGGGCAAATATGGCAAAACGGATAAAACAAATCAATTTCATGTAGTGTAGTTCTATGATACAGACTATATAAACTACACCTGTGAATCATGTGTGTGTAGCACACCTGCTAAACACAATGAGCTGCACTATCTGTAGATCATAGTTCAAGTCCCACATTTGTCTTTTAAAGATGCAACTTTATAAAGATTGCTCACAAGGATAAAACAAGGTGAGTTTTGCCTGTCACGTTTACACATCACTTAACTTCTCATAAACTTGCCTAATGGCCCACACACATGAAGCAGACAGTAGTCAATTTCAAAATGGATACATTGTACCCTGTGTGGTTTGTCTGCACAAACACACTAAGCAGCATTGTGTAATGGTCAGCACATATACAGAGTAATGAATGTAAAAACATACAACTGCTGTTTAGTTGTTCCTGTGGTAGCAAATGTAAGTTAAGGGTTATAATATACTGTACATAAACATGGGTTCTAATCCAGCTAAGCCCAAAGTTTTCTTAATGACATTCCACTTTGCTTTATATAAAAATTAACAGTAGAAAAATACCTACACATAGGAATGAATATCTATAGCATGTGCACTGAGCATACACAGGATATCGGAGATATATTATATGTGTATCTGTGGGTCTTAGTACAATTATGGTTATTCAGTTACAAAATTAGAGAGCCAGAGTAATGCTTTCCACTCACTTTTATAAAATAATAAAACAATCTAAACATAATTACAAATAATAAGTATGTATAGCACTGGTGATCATATGAATTATACATTTGACTGAGGGTGTACTGACAGTTATGATTCGGTAATTATAATTGTCTTTTCTGGCCTTGGATGGACTTCAGACTCACACATGAATTTATAAACCAGACCGTGTCAGGTCACATATATATATTCTTAACTCCTCACTCTGTCATGTGTATTTATAATTAATGAGCATGTCTGATTAGCAGTCCTGTGGCAAGGATGAAAAATCACCTCTGTGAAAGAATATGTTTTGTCTATGTTCCATTTGAATACCACATTGTTGAAATTAACTTTGTCAGTGTGTAAGGCCACACAAAAATGTGTCAGATCATATAATTTATACCCCCAATACATGTCTGCAAGGTTAAATCAACTAACAGGTACAGCAGCATCCAAACCAAAAACTAATGCCAACCATCACATCACCTTTCTTAGTTCATAAACTGCTTTCATCTCTATTTGGCAGTGTTGCTCTCAGCTTAATGCCATGCAAACAGTTTGGGTTTGCTCTCTAGTAAATGAGATAACACAAAAGCACCGTTAACTATTGCTGTTTTCCCTGATCGAACATGTCTTGAGCTAGAAGGGAAGGTGCCCAATTTAGGGTTCAAAGGTGGGGTATTGAGTTGTCTAGAATCTTTATCGGATTCCTTGTAAAGCACTACAGCAGAAGGCTCTTGCAGGGTGACTATACCAGCTCCCAGTACAAGTCTGAGACATGCAATAGTCTGGCCAAGGCTGTATCCAGTGTTGCTGACATTCCACGCACTGAAGAACAGTGCAGGCATTATTTTAATGACCTTAAAAGGCAGATGTAGGATGCACTCAATTAGTGGCTGGCTGAGTTTAGGACTGTTGACATCCTGCAGCTGAGTAAGTATACAGATAAAGAGAATTTAAACTAGATAGACAGCTGGATATAGGCAAGAATGGTACGCATAATGCTCTTCTCTTGTTCTCTTCTTTTTATTCCACAGCCAACCAGGAGATAATGGCAAATAAGGAAGCCCATGCTGATCATTTAGAAAGACTGAGGGAAGCAAGGGGTATGTATGCAACACAACATAACTATTATTTTATCTTAAGTATTGATCTACTATACAGAAGTAGCGAATTAAGCATGCATATCCTAACTATAAAAGCAAACATGCATGCTTCAGTTTGTAGCACAAGCCAACTTTAGGAGTCAGTTCTGATACTCAGTCAGACATTGTGGGTTCAAATTCCGTAAGTAACAAAGATACAGCAAAATCATTTAAACATATTACCTAATTTCAACAGAAGTGGCATAAATGACCTGCTGTTAACTTAATCTGTATTATTTAGCCAAACATATGCGCAATATATGCACATTGTAAGAATTACTTTGAGCAATCATCAGTTATAGTTTATAGTTGTTAAGAAGTATACTTAAATGTAAAAGTAGAAATAAATTATTTATATTGTAATCATTCATTACATGTCACATATGATGGTACTAATTATCTCTTTTTTCTCCCATCCCAACCCTTATCTCTTCCTTTCTTTTTACATGTGTGGTCATAACAGTTTGATGCCACCAATTTCTGACAACTCACAACATGTTTTACAGCACAGGGAGCTAGGTAGGCTAACCACTTTGGCTCAGTCTGTCCCTACTCAACCAGTGCCTTCACCGACACCCAGCATGTCTAGGACACAACCTGGCAGTACTGCCACTGCTGCCCCTGTACTACATGGGCCCTACACATCACGTAGCATTACCACAGCAGCTGGTGGAGCCATACCCTCTGGGAGTAGTGGCAGAAGTGGAGATTTTGCCACCCACCAGGAGATGCCAGGCTTGATGTGTAGGGTGCACACCTACTGTATGCCTGTTGGAGAGGATGTGCTCTATTATGGTATGTAAACAAAGATGCCAAACCCTCCAGCAGCCAGCAGAGTAAGGAGACAGTAATGACAGTTCTGTGGGTAAGGACTAGATTCTGACTGTCCCCATGTTTGCTCTCATAGGCATCCAATGTCCCCTACCTATCCCCAATCATGTTGTCCCCCAGCCTGTTGTGTCTCTCACCATCCCTGTGTCTTGTCTTGTTTGTCTTTTTTGTCTCCATCTGTTTCCTCATCTGCCCTACGTACCTGGCCCAAACATACCTATGTCCCTTACCCAACATTCCTCTCTTACTAAAGAGAAAAATAAAAAATGGGCACCTGTCCCACAAAAAAAAAAAAATTGTCTCATACATAGCTCTTCACCTCACACAGGTGTATTTGTGGCACACTTTATTCAGTCCAATTGGCTATACAACATGATTGTGTTGTTGTCACCCCTCTTTGTTGAGGTGACAGTCTAAATTTAGCCAATATTCTATACATATTTTCATTCTACACTGCAGAAGTGGGTAGCTATGGTTCTTTCCTCCTCCCTCCTTCACATTCTTATATTGCTTTCCCTTTGTTCTTCCTCTTGCTTGCCCCCTGTCTCACCACTTTCCTATCTACCCCATTTTAACACCTTTAATCTGGTCAAAAATAGAATTACATGACACACATAAGTGAAAACAGCCCAATGAAGCCCTTCACATTTTGTATTCTGTGTTTGTCCAGAGTTTGGCATTGTGCACCAATGCTAAGTGATGGTCCTGTTACCTCTGTACAATGCTGCTTAAACATGCTGCACTAAGGTAACACACAATGAAAGAATAAAGAATTATTTCATTACATTATGCATACATACTTAAAAGTATTATATACAGCCAGATTCAAACCTTGGATAATCTGTGCTCAAAATAAATATTCCAAAGCACAGACACCTGCTGCCACAGAGTCAGTGAAACAGTAAGTGTGTTTCTTACACTCAGTGCTATCCAAAGTGCTGACTGCTGCACCTCTTCACTTAACATGCTTGCGCAAAGGTAAGCAAACCAACAGAGCTCTCATAATTTTAAAATGAAGCAGAGGCTTGCATTTGCTCATTGCTTAATTATGCATAAATGGGGAAAGCAGTATAAATGTATATCTAGCATACGCAAACACTTTGCCATCCATCGCACAAACCAGCTGCTCAGTGGTGCACAATGGAAAGTGCATTTTAGCATGTATTACTTATGTTTACTGCTCATTTAATCTTCAGGGAAGGCAGTTTAAGGAAAGAACACATATTTACAGTACAGTCATTTGTTATCTGCACCTATGCACTTGAAACATGATCTTTCAGTACTTGTTCCCAAAATATCAAATATACTACAGAAATAAATAAAAACTGCTTTCTTATATACCATGTACATCTTTATACTGACAATAAACATTCAGATTTTCCAGTACTTTTAGCAATGTAGACAGTTGTTTCCAAATACTTTGTAAAGCTGTCTCTTAAAGTATACCTGCACATTGGAAACACAACAGCAATTACTACGCAATGCACACTCATCAATCTGGTAACATACAGAACTTTAATATCTTGACAGTCGTACATGGCTAGCCATTAATTTCATACATGCCTCCCAACATATTCTCTCAAACATACAATGATGATGTCATCCACTATAAGTCATATGGCAGAATTGCAAAAGTCAGATTTGTGTTGTGGCACTTGCATTAAGTACTCAGACCTGTAGCTGGCATACCTAGTAAGGCAGGGGTTCTTATCTCACTGTAGTCAACTTGTGTGCATGTGTATCTCTCTAGCCATAAAAGCATAATTGTGTATCTTTCAGTCATCAACACAATCCAGGTAGTACCAATATTTTGACAGTTGTAAATGCCTACATATCCATTTAATTCACACCTCACAAAATCTTCTCTCAAACAACCACTGATGATGTCATCCACTATAAATTGTCCTGCAGCATCACAAAAGTCAGATTTGTGCCATGGCACTTGCATTAAATATTGAGTTCTCTAGCCAGTGTGCTTTACTAAGTTAGGGGTTCTGTTCTCACTGCAGTCCGTTGGTGTGTGTGTTTGTTCAGTTGGTTGACATTCAAGTGACCATTTTACACATGTATGTAGGGCACTGCTATTACCATTCTCTTCTCACCAGACACTGCTGATGTTACTTATAAAGCGTTGCCCAACACTCTAAGTCAGACTTGTTCTGTGGCACTTGCATTAAATGCTGAATTTTCTAGTCAGTGTACCTAGTTAGATAGGGGTTCTGTTCTCACTACAGTCAACAATCATTATGGCGACAATTTTTGAACAATATGCATGAGTCCACAGCTAAGTCAAACCCTACTCTGGACATCTCACTGTAGCATACAATGATGATGTAATCCTAACATGCACTGTGATAGAATTTAACATAAACATGTGCTGTGGCAGTGACATTAACTACTACGTTTTCAAGCTACTTTACCTAAGCATACAGGAGTTCTAACATGACAGCAGGCAACTTGCATGTCTATACACACACCTATCACCTTTGAGACAATTTTAGACAGGGATGTGACTCTACATCCATGTCCTACACTTCTACTAACATGTTCTCCTTAGCATACAATGAGGCTATCATACTCCATAAAGTGCAATGTGGCAGTGTTACAGTCAGACATATGTGGTGTTGCTACTGTGACATTGCATGGCATTCATATTCTATACCTCCACAGGTGTATTTTTCAAATCAGGCCCAGTCTACTGCTGTGTGTGTGGTTGATGGTACATTATGGTCATTGTATGATCATTGGAATCACTCTTCATTTTACTACCACTCAGGGAACCCTTCACATAGCACCATGCATCCACCATCCTCCTGTTTCTCTTGCCACATGACATCCTTCCTGCAGCGGAGTTTAGGATGTCGTTATGTCAAATATGCATCACACATCATAAAGCAGACTCCTTACAAGAGCCTCTGCAAGTCATCTTCAGACCACTGCATGTGTGATTGCTAATTCTTTATGGTGTGGTGCACATATCCCATATGGTCGCAGGATGTAATCCAATCCAACAAATATACACATACTCACAATAGTCCTACCATCTTCCATCATATAGGTATAGGGATTTTTTTCATGGTATAATAATGGCTAGGATTTCATGTGATGCTGGCCATTAGCCTAATGTCCTATGACCCTATGAACAGTTGCCATGTCAATGTTGCTGCCGTTGACATGTGCTATGCTGAGTTGTGGATGTACAGTATGGCTACAAGAGGGTCTTACAATCTGTGATGTGAGCTAATGTATTGATGACCATTGCTACCATTGCAGTACATGCTCCTTCTATGACAGTTATAGTAATTGCTACTCGAGAACATGCCACCTAAGAACTGTTGACATGATATGATACACTTCCATGTATATTTTGGCATATTAGGACATGTGCTGCTGTAGTGGAGCAGATCAACCTTCTATACAGTTCACATTCGTCCATCACAGTGCACTTGCAGTATGGCACAGGTGTGCATGCATCTACATACCATCATTAAATGTTCTGTGAAAGACATCAATATTAATTCATATTGATTACATTAACACATAAGTTTTGTCTCCTATTAATTTTGTTATATTGTGATATACACAACCAATGTATCACATGTTTTGATGCAAATGCAACCTTGTGGAATTCATTGTATGTGCAGTTGAGTTGCTATACCCAAGGGGTTTTGAGGTGTCCAGCAACACCATTGTGTGACTATCAGCATTTGTATCAGGAAATGTTCTGCTTGAACCACAAACAACTGATCTGTAATGTGTCCTGATATGACATAAGGCCACTCAAACAGAGCTTGCCCATGCAATATATATAGGCACATGTTGTGCAAGTGATGTACGTATGTGACATTGGTACAACTGTACAACTGTGTGCATAGAAACATTGTGTGGAATGTGATAAATGATCAATGTTGTATTTGAAGGTCTTTTCAATAATCATTTATTCCAATACATATGAAACATTAAGTGGAATATACAACTAAGCACAGATCTGTATGTGGATGCCACCAGACATACCCAAACGGAGGTAATAAACAATCCATTAACTGGCAGTTTGTCTCACAAGTTGCCCCCTCATCATATCTAGCCATTGGCCAAAGTATATATGCAAACATTACTTAGTTTTTATTCTCAGGAGGGCAGCTCATCTGTGTGCTCTCTATGGCTAATAACACAGAATCAATGGGCCTTAGCAATATCACAGGTTGCCTATAGCATGACTTAAAACCTGACCTATCAGATGCAGTTTGGTCTGCACTTCAACACAGCCTCCAGAGAGCATATGTTCCTATAGAATGGTATACAGCAACATGCATCCTTCTGACTATGGGGAAACATCACCTGATGCATGGAGTTATAGACCCATCCTGACTCTTCTAATCTGTGAGATAGGCCAAGGAGTCATCATGAACCTTCTCTAGAAGGACACAGGTAATATTCTGACTGTGTACTAAACCCACATTTGATTTGTTAAAGCTACATCATGTCTGTTACATCTATTCGCTGTCTTTAAGAAGGCTACCAAGGGCATGCATGATGTCAACAGTATCATCCTGTCTAACTTGACCTGGCCAGGGTATTTGACACAAATCTACAGTCATGTATTACAGAAAAGCTGTCTCAAGTGGTGATAAATACCTATGTCACCAAGTGGGTAGACAACTGCATCACATATATGACAGATAAACATGTTGCAGTGTGTGAAATCACCTCTATATAGAGCCTAGTTACCAGGTCCTTACCTCAGAGCTCTGTACTAGGCTCTTTCTGGTCCATTATTTAAGTTCAGACATCAAAACTAACTTACACATCCTTTCTCTAATCAACTTTGTGAAGGACTGCAAATTGTGGAAAATCATTGAATCTAAGTGTGGTATTGACATAATGCGTACCAGTATCAACACACACACACACAACGGATTGCTGCCACAGTCATTGGGACACAATAGATGAAGAAAAATCATGGGGGCATTAATACCATTATGAAAGCAAATACTGAAGATGATTACAATATAGACAACACACCCCTATGAGCAGACCAAGTGGCATGTGACCTCTGTTCTCAGGTAGATGGTGTGCAGAGCATCCACCAGCATGTGCCCACAGTAGTGACTACTCCCTTATATGAGGCACAACTCCTGAGTATGTATGGGACATCCACATGAAAGGGCATTATACTTCCATTGTTCTCAGCCCTCATCACACCAATAATTAAGTACAATGCACTGTTTTTTATGTACCTCCCAACACATCCAGGGATGAGTTACTCAGGTGTACCTCTTTTGCCACAGTGAGCTCCCACACATCATATTGGCCATCCCCAAGTATTCTTTTTGGTGCATAAACATTAAGGTACGACAGTGCAGAAACCCCTTCAATGTGTTATACTAGATGCATGTGTGATATGTGTTCCTGTGATGCACACAGTAAATGGCTGATAGATAACATTAATGGTATGGGTTACATTCATGAAAGTGCGGATTTTGGCATGTATTTGGCATGCACACCTGTCAAATAGCCAGGACTGATCATAATTTCAAATACAGGTGTAAACGTGTCCCTCCTAACACCTCTGGCAGATGTTATATTTTGAAAAAGGTGTGCGTAATTCCTCTCAGAGATTGCTGACAAATCATAATAGTTGTACAAGTGTGTTCTTGCAGCACCATCTATGATCACTCACAATCGCATGTTATGTCAAAAACATGGGATCACTGGTGGTATTATTCTGATATCGTCCATGATTCTGCATGCTTCTGTCTACTGTTATCCATGAGCCTGTAACTGTGTGTCCCTCTTGTTTGAGATCTATGATAGCCTTACATTCATATTCAGGCAACTGATTTTGCACATCTTCACAATATGCTTCTAACCCCCTATTGTATATACCATTCCTGATATATGTCCTCACTATTGTTCGTGTCAGGACGCTTATATCACAGAGAATCTTTTCCACTGATATGTCACGTGTGACAGTCACATAATTTACAACAACTGTGCAGTCTGTACTGTATCATGTCAATATGTGATTAGTGTTCATGCTACAAATGTCTTCATTGACATGCCCTCATCTGCTGTACATTATCATGTTTCACCTGTCTTCTTCGTCTGTGTTTATTCCTACAATTCATCCTTTTCAATACACACACTTCCCCTGACTATCTACAATGCAGTTTATTTACCTTTACTGATCATTTACACAACTTTTCTTCAGTACGCATGAAACAGGTTTCCACACTAGTCTGCACTATATACACTTTCATGCAATGTGCTGGAATTATATACATTGCTTTATAAATAACACTGATAGTCAGTGTGGCTTTTCATGCAATCTGCAGACCTAGTTTGCCTGGAGGTAAACAAGTGCACATGTCTGCAGGTGTCTGTTGCTGGCCATGAAATCATGCTTGTTTATGTTTAAACGTGGTGCATGACATGCATAAGTAATTAGCGCTGCTGCTCACCGCTCAAACACGTAACTCCATTTAGGCTTCACTCAGCCTACATGAAGGTTATTGAATTCCCAGGAATATATTGCAGATAATTTATTTTTGTATTAAGATTTCTCTGATTCATGTCATTTTTTTCATATAATTGTACATCTGATCACTGCTTTTACCAATAAAGAACACTTATAACATAAAACTAATATGTAAATACCTGCATAACATTCTTCCTCTGTTTTTACAACTTCTGTTACTGCCACTAGTTTTGCACTTCTGTGTGAATGTATTGTATGTCTTATTTTGCTGTGACTTTTGTATCAGTCTGAATGTATATTAAATTGTTTTATATATATATATATATATATATATATATATATATATATATATATATATATGTATGTATGTATATATATATATATATATATATATATATATATATATATATATATATGTATATGTATATATATATATATATATATATATATATATATATATATACATATTCATTGCTTTTTCCTATTGGCTTCCTATTGATGTAATTAATATAGATTGTAACACCATCTTTAAAGATCAAGTGCAATCAAAATATCTGTCTTTTCTGAGGCTACCTGTGGTTCTTGTCTTTCTCCATGGATGTTCTGATTGCAGTAGACTTCCAAATTTTACAAAACAGTTCACAGTCATCTACCACAAACATCTGGATCCACACTATTTTCTTTCTGGGTATGTGCTGCAAAGTAACGATGCACATGTGTGGAGTGGCAATTGTGGCTGTGAAACAAGAAGTGTCCTTTCATTTTTAAGAACATTGGTGAGCATCTGAAATGCC
The DNA here is from genome assembly GCF_019279795.1 of Protopterus annectens. Classification (NCBI taxonomy): domain Eukaryota; kingdom Metazoa; phylum Chordata; order Ceratodontiformes; family Protopteridae; genus Protopterus; species Protopterus annectens. Next base: position 1,035,561,648 of record NC_056747.1, on the reverse strand, counting down.
AGTGTGTCCATAAGTGCTGCCATATTAAAAGTGTAAAAGCAATTACAGTTAAAATTGAAAACAATGCAAACAATAGCACTGTGCAGGATCACCCTAGAGGTACATACATGCAACATACAATAACTACACCCTCAATATCCCCACACCACAGCCAGGTGTGCTTCTTTTCCTTCTCTTACTTTCCTTCACAGGAGTATGTGATATACTTCACCAGCAACACAGACAGGTAAACAGGTAGAGAGAGAGAGAGAGAGAGAGAGAGAGAGAGAGAGAGAGAGATGATAGATGCCACACCATTCAATGATGTCATCATGCTACAAATGACCATGATTTCCAGTTTGGTGGCTGACTGGAGAGCGGAAATGCCTTTATTAACTAGAATCGATTTTTAACTTATTTTTTGGACAAAACAGCAAGTGGGGGAGCTCCAGACTACCAGGAAATCATCATGGTGAAGGTAAGCATGCAAAATGGCCGAAAATTACATTTTAAAAATTTACTTCTATCGGCTGTTTGCACTTTATCTTTAAGAGCAAATCAAACTAAGTTATATAGAAATCAGTATTCTTAGACCTTAGCAGTGGAAAGTGTGATACAATAAATCCATACATATGAAAACTAATTGGGACTCTGTCCTTGGTTATCCGAATATATCTAATCAGGATTCTATCAGTGAGTTCTATGACATTATTAACTTTTGCATTTATGAAGATAAACTGATAAGATGAATATCTGTAGATAAATCCAACAAAAATTATTTGGTGGAATCAAAACTTAAAAAGTATTCTACTAAAATGTAAAACATTATTCTAGTTGTGAAAAATTCTAGATTCAATACAGTACTGGGGAAAAAAACACCTAGCCCAAAACCCAAAATGACTCAGATAATATTGAATTTATTGAATGTTTTCATCCTTGTATATCAGAGGTCTTCATCAGAATACTAAACCAATAACCAATCATGTTTAAATATGCAAAATCAAAATCACATGACTCCCACCACATAAAAGTCAGCCTATTTAAAAATTAAAAACATGAAAAAAAAACATTTTTAAATTTCTAACATAAAATAATGTTTAGAAAAAATATCACAAATGATGCCCTTAATTTTAAAATACATGTTATAGAAACAGTCATTCAAACCTGGTGCCAGTGCTGTACCCAGCAGTAATTGCAAATAAACTTCTCTGGATTCCAGTTTATAGCACAGAGACTACTTATTTATTAAATCATCAATAATAAGTTCAAACTCAGCTTGGTTTGATGAATGAAAGCATTAATAAAAAATGTTTATTAGAACATTTTTAAAGGGAATATGTTAGAAATGAAATCATTACTCAGATGTATTAATAGCAAACAAAGTTGCAGAGAACAAAGTATGAAACTTGATGATACACATAAACTCTGCCGCACTGTGAAGTTTGTTTAAGGGAAAACATCCTTTATATAACTGTAAGCATTATAACTGGGTGAAAATTCCTTTTGTATCAAGAACAAAGTTCCCAACAAGTGCATGACACAATTAGTAGTTTATTAAAACTACTAGAGACTTCATAAAAGCACCATACAGACCGGTTTCGGCCTGGATTTCACCTGGCCTGGTTATACACTGAAGAAGGCCAGGTGAAATCTAGTATCTTAATAAAGTCTCCTAATGACAAATAATATTAAACTCTGTGCTGTGATTTTACTACTTACTAAATCCTTTTCCCATATCTCCTTTGATGAGTTTACTTTCACTGAGTTGTCCTTCACTCTAGTGAAAATGTCAAGCTCATTGTATGAATTGTTTGACAGAATGAGCTGAGTGCTATGCATTCAAGGATATTTCTGCATTGTTGGAGAGAGGCTGTATGACTACAAGAGATGGGGTTGGATATATAACTAACAAAGAGTGCTGGTATGCACTAGGTCTTGCCCCTTGCAAAAATTCTCATTTGTCTTATAAATGTCTATGCAGTTAACTACCAATAAGCCAGGTAACACCTCTCAAAACCAGTAATATCAGTGAAATAAGAATTTCTAACTGCTGTAACTGTAAGCACTTTGCCTTTGTCCGCACTCCCTCATAGGCAGAGCATTGCTACTATTATGCAAGAAGCTCAGAATTTCCAGACAGAAGATATTCAAAAATTATAAAATGAGTCAATTCAGAGAACGTTGTGTGTGTTGTGAAGAACACTATTGGCTAACATCAAAGACTGAAACAATACTAATTTCATGAACTTTAATCATACCTTGACTTAGGAATGGGGTCCAGTCCCATCATGGTATTAGAAACCCAAAAGACTTGGAGAAATAAAAAAGGGTCAAAGAAACACGAGAGATAAGTGGATTTGTCTGTGTGTGTGTGTGTGTGCGTGTGTGTGTGTGTGTGTGTGTGTGTGTGTGTGTGAGAAGTGTCACACACACCCATGGCTACCTGGTTGTGTGTATATACACACACACACACATATATATATATATATATATATATATATATATATATATATATATATATATATATGTGTGTGTGTGTGTGTGTGTGTATATGGTTTACCTTCAAAATGCCGAATGCCATAATATCTAATGTTCATTTGATTGAAAAATAACATCTAATCCCAAAACATTGAATGATCAAAATGTCTAAAATCATTTAATTGAAAAATCAATGAGATCACCTCTACTATTTTGCAGGGGGCTACACTCCCCTGCACTCCATATATGTATATATATATATATATATATATATATATATATATATATATCTATATATATATATACATACATATACATACACACACATACACGAGATGCAAACGTTTGATCAGCAGCAAAAATTGTACATCCAGAAATCAGTAAATGCCATTCATCACATACAAAAAAAACCCAAAAAAACATTGATACACAAAGGATTGAAAAACGAATATAATAAGCATTTTGCTATGTGGGGGGCTCTGCCTCCACATTCCCTGCTAATTATACATACCAACTCCAAGATTGCAATATAGTAAGGAAAGGACATATTCTCTGATCCCCACTGTACCTCGATCTCTAACTTAAACAGCCAGCACTTTTCAAACAGCTGTATCACTCCCCCATAGATGAAAGCACTCATTGATAAAAGTCTATCCTCCCATCTGTCTGTCTGTCTATCTATATATCTATCTATCTATGTATCTATGTGTGTGTGTGTGTGTGTGTGTGTGTGTGTGTGTGTGTGTGTGTGTGTGTGTATATATGTGTGTGAGTATTGTGTGGGGTAAAGGAGCTTGCCCTCACAGTAGTGGAGTAGGGGTTTACAAGCTCCTGTCTTCATTCACTGGGTCTATAAGACTAGGATTAGTCCCACCAAGGCTCAACTCAGCCCATGTTCTGGGGTGATCTAAGATCAAGGGTGGTGGTGCAGTGTCATACTGTCTCTTAGGCATGTATCCTAATACCCTCCCCCATGTGTCACCCCTGCCACTGCTGCCTAAAGGAGGAGTATGCACTCTTATGAGAATGTGCAACCTCCCAAATAAAAGGTAAACTGGTTACACAGGGGAACTTATCAGACTATTAATGCTGCTATTGTTTCAGACATAGGCAGCCTCCTTTTCCCCGGGACTAGGAAACATGAATCAGTGACTCACTCCCAACCCCTCCCATCTGGTCCCGCTAGTGTACATGCTGGTATCTGAATCTGAGTCATTTGGGGCACAGTAAGGCTTTATCACTTTGTGACGTGGAGCCAGACTTGCGTACCCTGTGTTGTCTGAAGATCTGCACAGTAACCCATTATGCTTTATGATTTCTGCAGATAAAGAGATGGACGTTTACAAAAGACATCACCACAAAAAAACATAATTTCTCCAAGTTTAACTAAGAAATAAGTAAAATGGGATTTTTTTCTAGTATGTGTGCATAAATGTCATTCACTCCATCAAATCAACTGATCGATAACAGAGTGAATGATTGTGAAATGTAGTTGAGAGTTTCATTCATTAAAATTTAAAGATTTGAGAAGAATGGAACATGAAATGTATGAAATGGCTGTAACTAAGGCAACTGGGGGTTTGGGAAACTAATACCAAAACTTTCATATATTCTGAAGGTTATGGCATTAAGAGTAAGAAGTGTTCAAGTGTACTTGGTTAAAGTTAGAGTAAGGGTTTAAGTAAAGGGATAGATTTAATGTAATGCATGTGTGTGTGCCTGAGCTGTCTTATGCAGTGGCAGTAGAAAGGTACAAAGGTGTACAAAACTATTTTGAATTTCTGACTGTTATGTCATAAGTTGTTCTTCTGTTGGTGAAATAGATGGTGTTAGACTTTCAGCCTCATCTAGCTTATGGTATGATGCTGACATCACTACAGGTTCAGCTTAAGGGCAGGGTTTTACCAAGTTTTTTTATCACACATCTGGGTCCTGGAAAAATAAACAGCGTTGACCTACATAGAATACTGATTTCTACTAAAGCCATACCTTTTCCTGACTATACACCTATGTAACACTTGATTGTTGTCCATGAAAGAATAAAGTTCTCCTTTCTCTTTAGATATCAAAACTATTTTGAAAGTGATTTATGGCTGTTCTGTGTTCACAAATTATAGCATTATTTTCCATGATTATGAAAAAAAATCTGTAGGAGCATATAATGAGTATATATGTCTTTGTATGAGTGGGTGCTGATGAAACGGTATATGTCTTTCAATGAATGAGTGTTGTGAGAGAAGTTCAGAGATGAAACATAGTTTACAGAGCCAGAATAATAAATGTAGGTGGCTTCTGGTGATCTAGTTCATATGATCGACTTTTCAAAATGTCCAAATTCATATGGTTGAGAACATATGACTGATATGTTGCAAATTCAAAAAAATGAAGTAACACCAGAAGCAGTGTTTCTGAAGGGGGGCAAACCCTCCTGCACCCCCAACCCCACCTGATAATTTAATATACCAACTACGAGATCACACTACAGTGGAGAAAAGGGCAAATACCCTAATCCCCACTGTATGTGATCTCAGTGCAAACAGTTTGGCTTTTCAAAATGTCAGTCATATGGTCTCGACCAAATGAAATTTAACATTTTGCAAACTCCTTCATCTCAAGTAGACCCATTCTGGTTATACCCAAGGAGTTTATCAGTGCACCTACCCATTTAAAATAAATATAGAAAGAAACAAACAAATAAAAATACAAACATAGATAGACATATAGATAGACAGGTAAAACAAATCCTGATCACTCGCCATCTCACTGCAGAATTTATCTTTATGAGCCAGTGAGTAGAAAGCCTATAATTTCCTCTGCTTTGTCATAGCAGGGTATATTTTCTGACCTTCTAAATCTTTTGTGATATTGGTATTAATGACAAACTGCACCTGCTTGATATTAGTGTAAAAACTTTATGAAGTGAAAACTTTAAAGACTGACTGAGAGGGGATGCTCTCACAAATTCTCTGACAATTCATCTTTGTGGACTGTGTGTGTCTTAGTTCAATTATAATCAGATGTCTGTTGGATTTCTCAAGTGTGGGGATTCCGCTTCAAAGATTAAAATGTTTTAAATCTAGACCTCGCAAAATTAACCAGTCTTTTTATTATATTCACAAAAACAGTAATTAGGGTAGATTCATCCATCACTGATTTTTAGTCTCACAAAACTGTAACCCTAATGTCATGTAAAGTCACATTCAAGTCCCCTCTAGTAGTCTTGGACTCTGAAGCTACATTACAGAAGTCAAGGGATGGCCCCATGCCTCATCCCCATTTCAAATCTGAGATTGTACAGTTTGCTCACTGGTTCCTTAGTGGTTGGTGATCAACCTGAATCAATAGGGTGCAACGTTTTAAAACCTGTCTTTTTAGACCTCTTCCTTTACCAGTGTTTCAACACAAATTATATCTTCATGACTAAACTATGTTTTGAGAACAGACACTCCATCAATGATATTTCAGGTGCTCCAAACTTACTAGTAACATTACAAATGGGAATAATTCATTTCCACATTTTTCTTCTTTGCCTTTGTTTCATGTGTCATTTCATCTGCTGAGTAGGTGAGTAGGTTCACCGTGTCCCAAAAGTGTTTTCCTAGTCACGGTACATACCACCTCGTATATGACTGACAAATAGTCATAGGCCCTATTATAATTACACAGATGATGATAATAATAATATTAATAATAAACTTATAGGACAGAAAACATACATACATAATACATACATAATACAATATTTTCCACATGTTAAGCATTTGCTTGCTCAAAAATTGAAACAATTACATTTGTAATACAAGCAAGAAAAAGAAAAATGCTTACACAATTGAGCTAACATACTCTATGCATTTAGCACAGGAACTACCCAGATTACTATTAATATTTATTTCAGCACTGATCATAAGACTAAGAGAGCAGTAGCTAAAGAAGTCTGATTAGGTAAAACAGTATAATTTACTCATATCCAGAGAGTGCCTATACAAGGCTTCTAAAATAGTTTCCCATTACTAATAATCATTATGTTTAAAGAAAAACTGTTCTAAACATTAAGAGGCTAAAATAACTTTCCCATAGCCAATTCTTAAGAAATAGCTATCTATATCAGTTTAATGAAACAATGATACACAATGAGTATTAAAAATAAACCATAATAAATGCAAAATCTAATATTCTGGTGTTACAAGTTACCAGCAATAAGTAACTGTTATTCTCAAAATGCAGTGTTCAACCATTTCTATTTGTTGGCTACCTTCTGAAAGCCTGACTTTAAAGCTCTTAGACTTACATCCAAAAGAGATGTTAGAAATTCCTGTAATTTATTAAAGAGATATAAGGAAGCTAAAAGTGACAGAAGTAATTAACCTGAACACTGCTAATGTATGACCTCTACAGCCATCCATGACTCTATTAATCTATGAAGGTTAACAAAAAGATAGCTCAGCACTCTGCCTGTATGTGTAATGTAATACAAGGCATAGTGTTATAACTTCTGCCCTAGGAAACAAGACTTCTAAATAAAGCAGTTTATCTATTAATTGTTTCAGAATGGAAGCCTGCATTGTTCTCTTCTTTCATCAGTACACCAGATGCATTGCTGTTAAAATAATACAGTGTGACCTGTATTTTAATTGGTACATGTCTCTAACTAAGCAATGTATTAAACATATATTGTCACACACATATCATTACTGGATTAATGCAATTAGCTGTAAACAGTTGCATCCTCATTCACCAGTTCATTTACTTACAGAACTTGCTTTATGCAATTCAGCTTCATGGGGAGCTGAACCACATCCCAGCAAGCAATAGGCTTCAGGGAGGAAATAATCCTGTATGGGAAGGCACACACACACACACACACACACACACACACACACACACACACACACACACACACACACACACACACACTTGTTACATTGTTACATTCACTTTATCAATGGTCCAGATTGTCGAACATTCATTGGTCAAACATTCAGAACTTCAACATTTTTTTTTTGTTGGGTGATGTTATTTCTGCAGATCAAGAGATTGCCCTTTAATCAATCTGGTGTGATCTCACAGTTGTTACATATACCATGCAGGGGGTTTGGTGGGTATAGAGGTGCTTGACCCCTGCAAAAAGCTTTTTTTTTTTTTTTATTGTCAGCAGTCTGAGGTTTGATATTTTTGAGTTTTGAACCTTCTTTAGTCTTTTGACATTTTAAACTAGATCCAAAACATGCACAAACTCTCACAAACATACACACCAGGTAAACTTTGAGGGACAGGATTTGAACCCTTCCACATCTAAAAATGTGTCTTTCTGAGTATTAGAAGAAACCAGAACTCCCTGGCAAAAAAGCAAATAAGCACAGAGAGAATATGTACACTGTTCTGAGAAGAAACCCTAACTGGGAACCAAACCCTATGAGTTAAAAAGTCTAACTGTGCCACCCTGAATTTGATTCCCTTATTATCAACATAGATGCCGTGTAACTCAAAGCAAATCACTTAACCAGAGCAATACTCTGAGGTCACTGCATAAAAGTGGCACTTGGGGTAGTAAACCTGCCCTAGTCAGCAGAAAAATGGCAGATAACTACATAAATAAATAAATATATTCATAAATAAATATGTAAATACATGGCCATATAAATACATAAATAGAGAAACAAATATTTGCAGTCTGAGTCAATTCATTTCCAGAAGCAAAATTTGGGAGTGGTCAGCCCAAACACCTTGTTGTATTTATAAAATGGCTATGTTGAAGGTTATGCTCTCCCAACGAGTGCAGGTTATTGCTAAACTCCAGGGTGTGGGCAAATATATAAGGGCAAGAATGAGTCAATGTTGTTTTAAGGGACACACAAAAAGTATTTAATATAGTGAATCCTAAATTCTTGCATTAATCTTTAAGGCATATCAGAAAGGAGTGAAACTGGCAGCATAGTATTCAGGCCTCCACACAGGTTAGGCGTATTGTCAATAGGGGCTTCTCAGAAATAGCCAGTTTAGATATGGTATCAGGCAGGGGTGTCTACTATCATATAGTTTATTTTTGCCTGTTATTGAAATGTTAGTACAGAGGATTAAGTTATTCCTGAAATCGAAGAGGAATGGGAAGATAACCGGTATAAATGTTTACACATGACTGTATAGTACTGCTGGGAAATATAGAGGAAATATTTCCAGGTACACTGAAGATTTTTAAGGGTTTTCATAGGGAATCTGGGGTATCCTTCCAACTGCATCCAGAAAAAAGATTTTAGTCATTATAATAGGAGAGGAAGAGGGAGAGATGAAAACAGTGGGAGTGGGAATACCTGGCTAAGTGGGGGGGTATTTGAGTATCAACATGTTCCTGATGGTTCAAGTTATTAGGGAATGTAGTAGTTTAGAGATAAAGGAAAACATAGGCAGAATGCAGGACTATGGTTTAAACATCATTAGTTTGCTTTTGGGATTAGTGGAGGTAGTAAGGGTTATGATTACACCTCTAGTGATGTATTTAGTGATGCATACCAGTACAATTACAAAGGATAATGTGTTAGAAAGAAATGCAAGCAAATTGACATAGGTTTGTCTGGAAATGGGGAAAGGTCAAGATAACTAAATGAATGTCTAAGGTGTGACCAAATTGGAAGATGTGAGGGATTTGTGACTTTAGGAGATATGCAACTGCTTTAAGTAAGACACAGCAGATGAGGGGAACAGAAGATGCTGGCTTCAGGAAGGTTTATGGGAGAAGAACGGTGTAATGGGTAGAGTGGCTCTATTTGGGAGATTGAGGAAGTTTAGTGATAACAAAGTGGTTAAGTGACTGAGTGAGGAGATTATTTATAATTTAGAAGAATGGGTATTGGGAAGTAAATGAGATGGCAGTTTAGCAGACACAATGGGAAACAGATTAGGACAGTGGGGTAAAAATAACATTAGATAGGTAGGTGATTTGATGGACTGTCGGGTAGTGAGAAATAAATATGACTTGGTAGGAGACTGGTTGATGAATAAGGTGGTTTGGGCAACATGTGAGAAATCAGAAAGTAGGACTGTGGACAGAAAAATCAGGTAGGGTAAAAAGAGTGAATAAGAATAACTGGTTTGTCAAGAAAGGGGAATGGGACTGGGTGATTTATAAGAAGCTGGAAGAAAAGCAAATATTGGATGTGTTGTCTAAATTAAAAGAGGCTTGAACCAGTGAAAGCATAATGTGGAGTAAGGGTGGGTTATAGGAAGAAGCATGGCTGGTTGTATGAAAGCTTAAGGGGAGAGGCCTGGTTTATTATCTGAAGTTAAGGATTCTGGACCAAAGATATACAGTGCCATAAAGGATTAAAAAGCAGGGATGGTGTAGATGCAGGGAGGTGAATGCAGACTGTGCATATGTGCTGGTCCTCTGCTGAGGTGCACAGAATTTGGACAGAAATAGGCAACCTACAGATGTAGGTATATGAGAAGCCTCCTGAAAACATTTGCATGTTTTACATTTTGAGGGAGGAACTGGATTTTACAAGTGGAGCAGAAATGAAAGGATAGAACTGCACATTGCAGAAGGGTGGTGATTTAAAGTTCATTGCCCTAAATTACTTCCATTTCATCTCTATCTTTGTTCCCATCTCAATGGCTGCATTACAGTCATCACCTGTTTTGTTTACTCCTACCTCCTTATATATTTCCTCTCAATCTCTCAACATGCTTTTACAGCTTTCTTAATTTTTTTTCTTGTTTATATCATGTTCTTTTAATATTTTCAATCTTTCTTCTTCTTTGATTTGGGTTTGGGTAACTTGACCAAATGTATATTCATTTATTTATTTGCTTTTTTATTTATTTATATTGTTGCTTTGGTTTACCAGAAAAGTCTGACCAAGTAGAAAACCCTTTCAGACGATGTCCAGGAGAAAAGCTGCATAAAAACATAGAATTATACAAAATTTGAAATCAACAATCAGACTATGACAAGATACAATCAAACAGGATTATTCAACATGAGTATAGTGAAATTAAGATGAAGTTAGAATACAAAAGTTTTTCATGTAGATAATCATGACAGATACTAAATAAAAACATTACATTACAGGCAGGCATGGGGTAAGGTAAAACAGTACTTCTGTAATAGAACATGAGGTTTATATAAAAAATTAAGTTACAGGCAGGCATAGGGTAAGGTAAAACAGTACTTATGCAAAATATTTGTAGAACATGAGATACTATATAAAAATTAAGTTTCAGTCAGGCATAGGGTAAGCCAAAACAGTGCTTGTGTAATAGAACATGAGATACATATAAAAAATTTTCAGGCAGGCATAGGGTATGTTAAAAACAATAATTCTGTAAAGGATTTCTAGAACATGAGAGGTACTATGTACAAATTTAAGTTTCAGGCAGGCATTGGTTAAGTTAAAAATTGCTTATGTAAAAGATTTCTAGAGTAAGATTAATTATATCACAATATAACAAAGCAGAGAAGTGCGATATTGTTTAAGAAGTAGGTGCGTTGTGGCAGAGGAATAACTAGGGAAATTGGTATGCTGTATGATGAGTTGAGGAAAATATTATTAAGTTAGAAAGGTGTCATGGGGGAGGCAGAGGAGGTGGAAAATAGGAGGTATGAGGCTAGAAGGACAGAGGGAGAAAGATAAGTAAAGATATGAGATCGGGGGGATTCAGATGGATGTGGCTGCAGTCATGTGACTGGGGGCACAGGCAAAGCTGTGAGTATATCAGGTGAGTCTTTAAGTGCATTTTGAAGGATTTTTGAAATTGGTCTTGTTTAAGAGTAAGTAGGATATAGTTCCAAATTTTTATACTTGGTTGGAGTAGAGGGAGTTGCCTGCAGAGTTGTTAGACTTGGATGTAACCAGTAGGAGTATATATTTGGCACTCAAAGAACTGGAAGAATTATCATGGTGAATGATATTGGTGAGGTCAGGGCTGTTTGGGAGTTTATTGATAAGATGATGGATGGAAATAAGTGATGAGCAAGTAAGTTAAAGTGATAGTTCAAGCCAATCCATTTGTCTGAGAGAAGGCAGCTATGTATCTTTTAAGTGAGAGTGCAGCAAATTTAGGCATTTTGTTATAATACTGTCCTAGCTAGTGTAGCTGAGTAGTTTTAAGTTGGTAATTATGTCTGAGGAGAAAAGGAGTGTAGGCATCAGGAGTGTAGAAGCAGTATTTTTCCATGCAGTATCAGTAAGTGACAGTTTGATTTCATACAGGGAGTTTTTTGACTATATGTTGAATGTGGTAGTCACATTTCAGATTGTCTTCTATGAAGACACCTAGGAGTTTAGTGTTTTGAATGATTTCAATTTTTTGTAGTCAGAGAAAGTTATAGTGAAAGCATTTTTTATGATTCAAATTATTTGGTGGCGAAGAGGATTTATTTGGTTTTCTTTGGACTGATGAATATATGTGAAATGGCCAGCCATGACTCTACTGGGATGGAGGATTCTTAAGTTAAAGTTAGGAGAAGAGTAGATAATGACTGAATTGTCAGTGTAGTGAATGATTAAAGCACTTTTACATGCCATGGAGAGGTCATTGATAAAAATATTAAATAGGATAAGGCTGAGGGTGGATCCTTAGGGACTGCAAATAATACAGGGAGGAGGGATGGGAGTTGATTTTGCCATTTAACAGGCTGGAAACCAGGTCTATGCAGGAGTTAGAGAAACCCAGGTTCACAAGTTTTTGTAAAACAATGTGATGAGTGACCAAGTTAAAGCTTTTGATAAGCCTAGAAAGATGGAGGATACCACATTTCCAGCATTTCTGTTTAATTTTGTTAGTGTTAATGAAACTAAGAAGGGCAGTGCTGGAACTATGGTGCAGTTGAAATCCATGTTGGGAAGTGGAGAGCAGACACTGCTGAATGATATGAGAGAGGAGTTGAGTTTGTATACATTTTTCAGGTAGTTTGGACAGAGGGAACATAATTGCTATAGGATGATATTTCATAACTTTGGTTGAGTTTCCCCCTCTATGAAGAATGTAGGATTTGTTCCAGAGAAGTGTGACACGGGATTCAATTTAGGTTGGAGACTGGATAAGCTATGGTCTCAACTGCCAGTTTTAGATATAAAGGAGGTAGGTTGTCAGATTCCAAGGTGGTAGGCATGAGTTTAAAAACGTATCACTTTATCACTGATGTTCAGGCTGTTTTTAATAAAAATGATGTGGTTGATGAGTTATAATGGAATATGTAAGGCAGCTGGAGTTAGGTTATTAATAAATGAGGATACTGAGTTGATGAAGTATTAGTTAAATATGGTGGGGATGCTTTCAGAGAAGTTTTGATTACATAGAGTGGGTAAGGGTGGGGAGAATTAGATGGGGTGTAGAACTTGGTTTGTGGAAACCCTGAAATGTTTGTGTATTTCATGATTTTTGTTTTGGAGGTTTGTTTAGTAGGTGTTATGTACTTTGCTAAAATATTTGGTTCTGTTCCTGAGTTGTTTATAATGTTGGACGTTTGATAGGATTTTAGTGAACACCCAATATTTTCAAGCTTTGTTCCTTAGTTTCATGAGCTGGATAAGCAGGGGTACAGGTTTTATTTGACAAATTTTGTTCTGAAGGGTGCATGTTCATTAAGTATGTTTAGAAAGGTGTTTTTAAATTTATTGGCTGTCTCATCAAGGGGGAGGTATTTCAGGTAGTTCCAGCTGTAGTGTTTAGCCTGGAGATGAAAGTACTTAGGGTGAAATTTCAGAGACTGTGAACAGTGTTTAGGTGATGATTTATTTGCTGCTAGTTTGCTGTCATTTGGCAAAGATGGGGAGACAGTTGCTTATAGAATTTAATCGAGTGCCAGAGGAAGATATGTCAGTAGTAGAGCAGGTAAGAACCAGTCAATTATAATTCCATTATTGTTTTTCTTATTGAAATTGGTAGGGGTTGGCTTAATTGAGAGAGACAGTAGAGATTTATTGTATTGACAGAGTTGTTGGAGGGAAGAGGAAGCCAGTCGATGTTAACGTCATCTTGAACACTGTACCTTATGAGGTAAAGAGCTTAGACTTTAGCTGCTGGTGAGGGAGACTGAACAACAAATATGCAGAGTGGTAGAAGGTAAAATGGGAAAGGAGCAGATTAAGGTTGGGATGCAAAATAACCAAGCTGATGCTTGAAGTGAGACAGCTAATGGAGAAGCAGCTGAAGATGACAGATGAGAAAGAGTACACCTGGGCATTCCTAGACTTGGGGAAAGCATAAAAAGTTGATTTGAGCAGTCCTGGAAAGGTTTGAGGTCCTGGAAACATTGGGTATAATTAGTGCAGATTTATTTATTTATTTATTTAGTTATTTATTTATTTCAGTTTGATAACCGGGGAAGTCCACTGGGCCTCAAAGAGTCCATTTTTATTGGAGGTCCAGGGAGAAAAGCTCCAATGAACAGTTTCAGAGAAGTAGAATATACAATCAATTGTTGCGAATATGCAGGGTAGAATAAAATAATGTGGTAACATACAATCAGTTTGACATACAGCATACAATACAATAACAGGTCTATATCAGTCCGTCAAAACGGCTGACAATCGAACACCAGATGTTCGAACTGTGGAGTTCGAACACTGATTATCACGAAGCCGCGGAACACCGAATTCTTTCCCAGGGAAAGAATTCAGTGGGCCGTTTCTGATGCTTTGCGATTATCAGGACTATGGTTGGAAGTTACGGGTCAGGTTCAGGTAAGTGTGCGATTGTGTGGACGTTAGGGTTAGGGCGCGGATTGGGTGAGTTAGGGTTAGGGCGTAAGTGAGGTGGGTGTACGATAATGACAGACTTTAGGGTTAGGGCGGGATAAGTGAGTTAGGGTTAGGGCGCGAGTCAGGTGAGTGTGCGATAGTGACGGACCTTAGAGTTAGTGTTTGGGTTAAGGTAAGTGGATAGATAGGAGTGTATGTACAGTTTAGTGTAGGGTTAGATGTAAGATTTTAAGTGTTTGTGTGTGGATTGCTGTTTTTTTGGTGTGCTTGTGTTGTGTGTGTGTTTCTTGGAACAGTGATTTTTTTTTCCTTGGGAAAAAAATCGCTGTTCTAAGACTTCAATGTTTTTGTACTTCGTGGTTAGAAGTTCGAACATACGGTGTTCGAACTTCAGCCGTTTCGGTGAACTGATATAGACCCTACAATAACATGACATTTTTGATGCAGACATATATGAGATTTAATACATTTTTTTTTAGTAGTAATTTAAGGTAACAGAGATGATTGGGTGCAATAGGTGAGTGTCACATTAGGGTATAGTGGGGTGATTATAGAAGTAGTAGTTAAGAGAGTGTGGAGAGGTTGATGGCTAGAGGAGGAAATTAAGTTGGGGAATGGGGTGTGCATATCTATGTAGTAGTAAGATAGGAAAACAAGAGAGATTTGAATTAGTGTGGTGCTGGGTATTACGAAGAGTGGGAGGGAGAGAGTTCCATAGTTTATAAATGGAGTAGGAAAGTAGGGGGTGGCCGGCAGGTCATGATGGTTTGTGGATCTGTAGGAGTTTTTAGTTTTCTGATCTGAGTGAGTGGTTAGGGATGTAGGGGCTTAGTGTGGTAGAGAAAAAGGGGCAGCTAGTAGGTTTGTGGATAAGCTTGTGCACATTAGTGAGTTTTGCAAGGTCAAGTAATTGGGAAGTTCGAGCCACAGAAGAGAATGAAGAGGGTGGAAGTGATGGGAGGAGTTTTATGAGTTGGTAGCGAAAAACTGCATGAGGTTATGCATGAGGACTCAGTTACATGGATATAGTTTTTAGACTCAGAGAGTTACCCAGTGGGAGTGGGTGTGCATCAGGGTTCAGCTTTGAGACCACCACTATTCATACTGATGTTGGACTATATTAGCAAACAGATTGGAGAGGACACAAAGTTGCTGTATGCAGACAATGTAGCACTATAAGCAGAGTCTGAACAGGAACTTCAGTAAATGATAGAGCACATTGGAATGCAAACCTGAGGGGATATGGGATGAAAGTGAGTGCATACACGATAGTTGTCTTGATAGCAAATGAGGCAAATCAGAAAACGCTCAAAAGTGAGAATGTAGAGAAATAGTGAAACAGGTTAACAGCTTCATGTATCTTAGAGGGAAGGTTGAATAGAAGAGAAGACTGAATGAGGAGAGCAAAGCTAGAATCAGAGATACTGCAGACAGCAGGCACAGATTGTCAGGGGTAGTGGGTGACAGAAGGATGCCAATGAGGCTGAAAAGTAAGGTGTACAAAACAGTGGCACAGCCAGTACTACTGTATGGTACAGGAAACTAGACAGTAAGGATAGAATAGATGAGGAAGCTTGAGCTGAGAGATGAAGTGCCTGAGATTAGAGCTGGATCCAGCATTAGGCAACCTAGAAAGTTGTCTAAGGCCCATGTTAGTTGGAGGGGGGCTACAATGGTTGGAAATGGCCCTGAAGTCTCCTGTTAGTAAAAAAAGGAAAACCCAACTCATTGTCAGCATTAAGACCTTGCAAGACACACAACGCGCTGACTTCTGTCACAATATAGCACTAACATTAGGTCCTTGCAAGAGACACAGCATGCTGACTTCTGTCACCACACAACAAGCCCCAGAAACCTGCTCCATTAGAAATTGCAGGAGATTTAAGACATCCATGACATAACAGATTTGGAGGAGTGCAACTGTCATTACACAGCAAGCCTCATTAAAAAAAACTGCATAGTAACAGATTTCACAGAAGCAGCCAAGATCAGCTGTGAGCAGATGCATACCTCAAAGTTTGTGTGCTTGTGTGTGTAATGTTCCATGTAGGGGCACTGTCTAGTTAAGTGTCTTTTCTCAGAGTCAAACCCTGATCTCAGTTATTAATAAGCAAATACCTTAAACCTCCATACCACCTGCCAGGTCTCCTTTAACTTCATTTTTTATTTTTTTTTTGTTTGTTTTTGTAAAGTACTGAGAATTATAGTTTGTCAATATCAGTCAGAATTTCAGAGCTGTGTTGTTTGGTATCAGTGGTGCAACAGGTAGCATACTTGGATTTGGTGCAGAAGGCTGTAGGTTCTTTTCCCACATCAGGTAGATTGATGCTGACACACCATTTTTAATGTAACATAGACAATTTATTCTTCAAGGGCAGCAGACACTGACTTTCTAGATGAAGCACTGAAATGTTTGCCAACAGCAACCTTTTCATTAGTTAGAACTGGAATTATTCACATGATGTTTACTTCTACAGAGACTGTACATATTGACTGATATTGGTGGATTATAATGACAGCAGGTTGAGTGGCCTTCATAGTTGAAATGTTTTTTAATAGGTAGTTTTGTTATTATCAGTGCATACATTTTGTTTCACTGTTTAATTGAAAAATGATAAAAACTACAAATTTAAAAGACACTAACAAATGGTGCTGTATTAAACAATAATATAGTTTAATACAGTTAGGGAGGTGAATTAAAGAATACATGCATTTATGCATGGTCCTAAAAATGTGTCCAGGAGACCCATGGTTTGAAAATAGACCAAAGGTACACGTAATCTACCACTGGGGAATTGCATTTTCTGTGAATGTGGGCTTCAATGCAGTTTCAATGAATGTGATCTTTAGGGCAGATGTGTTAGCCTATTTTCATTGTGAGACTGTATTGTTTTGCTTAGCAAAAGGCTATCAGTGTGTGCAATAAAATTTTAAATAAAAGTTTTAAATTAAATTAAAATATTGGCAATCATTGTAGAAGTAAAGTAGAAAATATTGTGCACTCTGACAGGTTTGAACAGTATTTATGGCAACTGGGGAAAGATGACCAAGTAATGAGACACTAGAATGGTTGAGGGGGGAAGAAGGTAGGAATTGGCTTCGGGAGGAGGGGGCAAGGCTGATCCATTACCCTGCCTAGGGCCCCATTTGGTCATGAGCCGGTTCTGCCTAAGTTGATTGGTGGGATGCACACTGGGGAGGCAAATGAAGAAATGAGGACATCAGAGAAGAAGCCAGAGTAGTTTCAACTGCAGAGAAGATCAAGAAGTACAGATTAAGGTGGTTCAGTCAAATGTATAGGAAAGCTTAAGATGATTTGTTGAAGAAGATTTCAGAGAGACAAGATGAAGACAAGAGGAAATGAGGACATTCAACTAAAAGATGGTTAGATTATGTGACAGAAGACCTATGACAGACACACATGACTGTTGATGAATGTTGATGAAGATAGGACAGTGGCATTGAACTGAGAGAGGCAGTAACAGTTGACAAAACACCCTAATTCTATGTTTAAATATGGGGAAAAGGGAGTTGATCATGATATCATTCAGAATTTAAGTTCCCTTTATTTCTTAATCTTTAGTTCATCAGCTGTTTGACTTGAAAGGTACAAGGAATCAAATATATGTGCATTTCTATTCTGGGTTTATAGGTAGAGATCTGCAAGGTGCACCGATTTTGGTAATTATGGAGAACACTGGGGTCTATACAAGACTAGAATATTCCAGAATACCAAGTGACATTATACAAACATGCAGAATTGTCTGCCATTGGTAATCATAATCCAGTGTAGCTGCACAACTGGAAACTATAATAACCAAATCTGTTTCTGATATGAGGAACAGAATGGCAAAAGATTGGGGATGTAATCATCATACATACACAGATATACACAAATTCAGACTGTAACAGAGTAGGGAGGGTAACTTAAAAGCTGACCATAACATGTTAATTTTGTAGCAAATGTGGAGAACTTTCCATTAGTAACATTTGGAAAGGGAGCTTCCACCTATTTTAAACCTCATCACTACTTGTATGGAGAGTTTGGGTGAGCATACCTCTCCACCTCTTAGTGCAAAAAATCTGGACAAAGCCTGACAAAATAGGGGAACAAAGGCCCAAAAATGGGGACATATTTTAAATATTGCTGTTATAAACTTAAGAAAGTTGCTAGGGTAACAGAGTTTGTTTTAACATACATTTACTGAAGGATTTGCGGTCTGAAATTCAAATGAGTGTCATTATTTAGTGATGTTACTCCTCAGACTATTCCAGTGATTTGCCAGAAAACCACAAATTTTATGAAGAACAGACCAAAAATACAAACTGAAAATCTGGACAGTTGAGAGATGGGGGGGGGGGGGGGGGGTAAAGGGCTGCCAGGCCTCCCTCCAATCTCCAAAATGTCAACTACACTACTGCCATAACATGATTAGATCTACAAAAAAATCTGAGCTACATTATTACCAGATTTTGACTTACAAGTATACATTGACAAACAGGAATGTAATCACAGACAATAGCATGCAGAGGCCCACTAATAGCGTGTCTAAAAGGAGGCAACTACTGTCACCCTACCCCTGCAACTATATGCCTATCTTTCTTTTCCTTGTATTTTTTTTTTTAGATGTACTTTGATGGGCTGCAACTGAACCAACTTGCCTTCAATTCAGCTACCAGAGTTGTCATGAAAAGAAGTCCCACAATAGTTGGCAAGTGACATTTTTACATATTTTATTACACTTAGAATGTCACTGATTTAAAAGTCCTGTTTTGTGCTGTGGTACTTTTGCATCCAAGGCTGCTCAAGCTGGTTGTTCTGTTTGACAGACTGGTCTACTGCTGTTGTTTTTGGCCTGAATTACTACTGATTATTTAGAACAGCTACCTTTAATTGGTCACTCTGCAGCTGTGGTATGCGTTAAACTTGTTGTGCTTGTGGATGCTACAGTTCTGTTATGCTGGGCTATGAAATGACCAACTTACTTTGAATTCTGTATTAACTTTTACCTTGGAATTAGTGTCACATCTAGGAAGTAATGTTTTACTTACTTTTTATACCAGAGGTGCTAAAGCTGATACAAAAGTCCTGCTTTGTTCTGTGTTAATTTTGCATCTGAAACCGGTCTAACAGGTTCCATACTGGTGACAGAAGGGACTACTACTGCTGCTGTTTCTGGGCAGAATTAGCATTGATAGCATTAATTCTACATATTTTCAAATCCTTTACACCTCCTAATATCACAAAGGAGCATGTGCAGAAGGGGCAGCACCCCCTGCACCACCTTACTCACAGGGTGGTGACCTTAACGTTAACCTTAATTCTAATACCAGCATGACCCACAACTCTAAATCTAACCTTGTTGGTGTTCGGGTCAAAACATTTTTGGTGTCTATTTTGTGATATTTGAAGGAGTTAAGTAATTCTGAGTTATCTGAGGATTGAGGTAAGTAATGCTGGTAGTGCCAGGTACTCCTTTCTACATATAAACTATTAGCACTGCACATATCATACTGTCCCACCCAGCATAGTGTACCTGTCTCAGCAGTTATGTAAAACAAAAGCCTAGCACTGTGTCTAGGTTGATGACCAGTTTCAGTGTTCCAGCGCATTGGATTCCATTGGATATCGGTATCACAACCTATTCCTGTACACTTGGATATCCTCTTTTAGGAGTTATGGGTACTGATCATGATTGATAGATATGGAACTATTAGACAATAATAGCAACTCTGCTTATGTATGTGGACCATACACATATGTCTTATGACAAAGGACTCTAACACCACATCCAGGCCAATGCCTGAATCAGCTATAGGGCTTTTAAAGTAATTGCAGTAGTGGCCAGGAGATAGCCCACGTGAACATTCATTTTATTTGCACATCCAACTTACATACCACAAATAATGATGTCAGCAGGGCTGTCAGGGGCTCCTACTAGAGTGCACAATAGGCTACATAGTACATACCACTGGATAATCACATTTATGAAGGCTGTGTTGTGCTATAAGGAGATATATAGTGCAACAGGTACTACAACCCATACGTAGATCAAGCTTGTTACCCATGGAATTGAAAACAGCCTTGGGCACAAGATATACAATCTACTAGTACATGTGACCAGTGCATGCAGTAAATGGTATAAAGCATGAGAACAGTAAAACCTGACTGGCAGCTTTTTTATATTTTAAACTTTTGCCTTATATGAATGGTATATTGCGAGAACCACTGCAAATTGCTAGTGACATGAGAAACTGGAATTTTTTAAATCTTTATTCCCAGGGGTCTTGTGCCTAGTGTTAAGACACTATAATACAATTCATGAACAACTCCTGCATCAGGCTTCTTACACCTCCTTTGCCTTTGCACAAAGTGTATACTAAATTCTCTACAAAATATACAGGGGTAGTGATCTTTAATGTACACAGGATGCTCCTCTGTACAGACAAAGCTTCTGTCTAGAAAGTTAATATGTACTGCGAAAAGTCTGGCAGAATTGTAGAAACACAAAGAAAGAATTGTTGTTTAAAATCTTATAACCACAGATGTCCTTCTCTTCTATACACTGCAGTATCCATAACATGAGGGAGTCTGCCTCCGGTTGACTCGTACATCCGGCCATTTTACCAAAGTTAAAATGCTACTGCAAAGGTACGTGCAACGGCTCACAACTCATAGCATGTCAGCCATAAATGGACATTGGGTATAAAGATGATGTTAGCACACACCTACCTCAGAACTGAATGTTGCCAAGCACTTGCCTGAAAGGAGTGAGTATCCAGAAGTCAGACAAGTATGAGGGAGGAAGGCAGGGGGGAACCATACTGCAGCATAAAGAAGAGAAGGACATCTATGGTTATGTTAAGATTTTACACAACTATTCTATGTCCTTCTATTCATATGCTGCAGCATCCATAACATGAGGGAGAATGCCAAAGTTCATACAACAGAAGGGTTGGGAGGAGGAACAGAGATATTTTCCACAAATCCATGCAGAATAGCCCTGGCAAATCCTGCTCTGGACCTAGAGATGGTATCCACTCTGTAGTGTTAGGTGAAGGTGTGAAAAGATGACCATGTAGCTGCCTCCAAAATGGAAGCTGTATCCGGACCTTTAGAGAAGGCCTCAGAAGAAGACACAACCCTAGTGGAGTTTGCCTTAACTGGACAAGGGAAATCTTTCCCATTCATGGTGTAACAGAAGGTAATGATTTTAAAAGTCCAGGAGAGAATAGTTTGTTTGGAAAAAGGATGTCCAAGGCACTTGGGTGATAAGAAATAAAGAGCCTATCTGACTTATGGATGGACTTGGTCTTGGCCAAGTAGTATCTGAGATGTCTGTGCCCATCCAAAGAGTGAAGGATCCTTTCACTAAAGGATTGTGGAGAAGGAAAGAAGGTAGGGAGATCGATGGCCTGATTTAGGGATAGCCCATTCACTAACTTGGGCAAGAAAGAAAGGTTGGTATGAAGACATACCCTGTCCCGATGGAAAACTGTGAAGGGGGGATGATTCCATGAGGGCTTGTAATTCAGAGACCCTTCTAGCTGAGGTAATAGCTACTAGGAGAACAGTTTTACATGTGCAGTGATGCAGAGAAGAGTCCTTTGCTGGCTCAAAAGAAGTTAAAGTAAGCTTTTCTAACACAAAATTGAGATCCCAAGGGGGAGGGACTGGCTTCCTTAGTGGTCTGATGTGTATAACTCCTTTCAGAAATAGCTTGACTTCCAACCTGGATGCCAAGAGAGAAGTCAAAGGTAAACATGCTGAAATGGCAAATAAATAGGTTTTGATGGAAGAATATGACATGCCAGTTTTCACCAGTTCACACAGGTAAGACAGGACCACTGGCGGTTCCACAGTCAGTGGTTGTAAACTATGTTTTAGACATCAGACAGAAAACCTCTTCCATTTGGATAGATGGGATTTTCTGGTAGTAGGTTTTCTGGCCTCCTGCAGAACCTGTAGCACATCCTCAGTGTAAAGGTGTCTAAAGGGAATCAAAGCCTAATCACCCACAAGGTTAGGTTCAGGGTGGATATTTGAGGGTGTATGAGAGTTCCCCTGTTCTGTGTGAGTAGGTCCATCCTGGGGGTAATGTGTGGTGATTACCCTTGGCTAGATGATAGAAAAGGGGTAAACCAGTGCTGTCTTGGCCAAAAGGGGGTCACCAGCAAGATTTGTGGTTGTTCTTTCTGAATCTTCAGTAGAACTTTCTGAAGAAGAGGGAAGGAGGGAATGCATACACAAACATCCCCTTCCAAGAAAAGGAAAGAGAGTCCAACTTCCATGCTCCAGGGGTGTGTCTCCTGGTGCAGTATGTGGGAAGCTGTCTGTTCATGGGGGAGGCAAATAGGTCTACCTGAGGAATACCCCATCGATGGACCAAGTCCAGGAACACATCCCTGTTTAACATCCATTCCTGGGATTGAGTCATGGACCTGCTTAGTGAGTCTGCCATCGCATTCTGAGCTGAAGGGATATAGATGGCTAGTAGAGAAACCTTGCTCTGCTGAGAAATCTCCCACACATACAGAGCCAATCTGCAAAGGATGTATGATTTTGTCCCTCCTTGCTTGTTGATGTATCAGACGACTGTGTTGTTGTCTGTGAAGCATCTTAGCACTCCTGGTAGGAATTGGGGCTTAAAGATTTGTAGGGCAAAAATCTAAGTCTTTATTTCTTTGATGTTGATATACTCCCTCAACTGGGGAGGGGTCCAAGTATCTCTCACCCCCCAATTCCCTAATGTTGCACCCAGCCTGTGTCTGATGCATCTGTGTACAGATCTTGTTTGCAGGGAACAGGTTGGAGAGGGAGGCCTGGATTTTTTGAAATCTGTGAATTCCACCACTTTAGTTCTTTTGTTAAACAAGGTAAGAGGAGGGACTACAGACTGTAGAGGATGAAGGTGTTGTTTCCAGACTGTCCTCAGGAACTGCTGAAATTTCCTCATGTGTAGCCTTGCCAAGGGTACCATGGAGATGGTGAAAGCCATGAATTCCAGGAGTTGCAGGAACTTTCTGGCAGAGATTGTAGTGGAATTAGTCCCTGAAAATAAGTGGTGAGAGACAGAATTTTTTTCTGGAGGCAGGCAGGCCATCATTTAGCCCGTGTGTATTCTGCAGCACAGGAAGACATGGTCTTGGGAGGGGGTCAGAGAAGATTTCTGAAGGTTTAGGGTAAACCCCAGACTCCTCAGCAGGGACATGGTGTAGTCCAGATGCTTCTGTATCAACCTTGAGGATGAAGTTTGGATGAGTAAAGAAATATCTGAATACCCCCATTCTGCAGAAGGCTATGAATGTGGACAGACATTTTGTGAATACCGTGGGGGCCGTAGAGAGACCAAATGGCAAAGTACAGAACTGAAAGTGTGAAGAATCCACAGAAAACTGAAGGAATTTCCTGAAGTGTGGGTGAATTGGAATGTGCAAGGAGACATCATTTATGTCCAATGAAACTATGTAAGCCTGAGGGAGGATCAGAGGAAGGAGTGTAGGAAGAGTTGTCATGCGGAAAGAAGGGACGTTCAGAAAGGTGTTTAGGTGGGATAAGTCTAAGATAGCTTCCAGGTACCTTCATTCCTGGGGACTAGAATATTATGCAGTAGAATCCTTTTCCCTTTTGACTTGGAGGCACCTCTTGGATGGTACCCTGGGATAGCAGGGAATGCAAGACTGGGGGAAAGAAGGCCATTTGGTCTCGGGGGGGGGGGGGGTTTGAGGGATTTCTTTGAAGGACGGCCTGGATTCCCAAACCATGAAATAGCCTTGTTTGATGATGGTAAGGACCCAAGTGTCTTGGGTAATCAGTTTCCAAGCTGGGAGGGATAGGGATAGGTGAAGAGAGAGAAGGGTAGATGGGTGTAGGGTTTGATAGTCACAGACTACCAGGTTTGGTCTGAAAGACTGCTTTTGTGCAGGTATGGAAAGGGAAGATCTAGAGGAGGCCTGCTTTCTGACATCCTTTTTCCCTTTGGGAGAGAGATGCTTAGAAGGTTCTCACAAAGGTTGTCCTAGCTGGGTAATTCCTCTGGAAATGGAGACATGAAAATGTGTCTAAGGTCTTGTAGTTCTTTCCCCTTTTCCTGAAGAGTGTTAAAGCGCTCAGCAGCTGTAGAGCCAAATAAGACCTTGTTGTCTAAGGGTGTGTCCATTAGTTTGGCTTTAATATCATCTGACAAAGGCTGCAACCTGAGCCATGAATACCTCCTTAAGACCGACCCTGATGCTGCTCCTCTGGAAGAGGCCTCCATGGCCTTGTAACTCCATTTTATGGAGTGTCTAGTTACCTGGTTAAAGGACTTAAGAATGCTAGATAGTTTGGCCTTGTTAAGGGAATCTGGTAATTCTGTAAATTGTTTAATAGCATCTGCCAGAACAGTCAATGAATACTTGGCCATATGGGTTTGATAGTTTATGGCTCTGACAGCCAAGGTGGCACACATATAAACTTTTTTGCCCAGCCTTTCCATAATTCTGCTTTCCTTATCAGAGGGGAGCAAGGAAGTGGTGGGTAGCAATTTAGAAGTTTTATCTGCAGTTACAGAAATGGATGGGTCAGCTAATGGGTCATTAAAGAGGAACTTAGCATCCTCAGGCACTTTGTAGAATTTATCAGGGCATTTAGGGACAGTAGGTTGGGAGTGTGGGGACTTGGAAGCAGACAGAAATACATCCAAAAAGGCAAGCAGGATGGGGGGTAATAGTAGAGGGATTAGGGGACTCCATTTGTAAGAGGTCATAATACCTCTTTTGTGTCTCAGAGACCTGACTGCAATCCCATTTGAAAAAATATTTCATTTGCACAATGGTCTCCCCAAATGTGATGTCTTCCCCAGGAGAATCTGTTCCCTTAGATTCCTCCTCTGGGGAAGCATACCCTAGAGGAGAAGCAATCTCTGAGGAGTAGGTTAGAGACTCATCCCCAGAGAAGTCTTCATCCTCAGAGGAAAGATCTTCCAAATGCCTTTTCCCAGGAGTGGGGGGGGGGGGCCTGGATAGGAGCTGGTGTTTGACGTAAGGCCATAAAAGCACTGAAGAGGCCTTGAGTAAAGGTCTGCCAGCCAGGGTCTTGGTTGGAGGCTAGAACTTGTTGGCCCAAAGAAATACACTCGTTTTTTGTTTTTCTTCTTTGGGGCCTCTGACATATGGTGGAGAGTAGGAGAGGAGGACAACTGGCAATATTCAATGACATCAGAGAGAACGTCTTCCTGAACCACTATTTCAGTAAACCCATGTAGGCTTTCTGAAATGATAAGCTGTGGTTTGCCCCCCTGGCACCCGGGTGAGATGCCTGCAAGTCCCTCTGGGACCTGCTAACAGTCTCCTTAACAGCTTCCCCCAAGGTACCCGTCAAAGGAGGTTCTGTGATTTCTGATGCAGCCTCCGGGTCTTCATTGGCCTTGGGAGGAAGGCCTGGAATAGAGGGAGCAGCTGTAGGATCAGGCTGAGGTTTCCTGGTCTTCTTGGCAGCGGCTCTTCCGAAGGTCCCAAAGTCGGATCCATATCCCGCGAAAGGTGCTTCAGACATTGATTCTCTAAGTGCAATCTAAGAGAAGCGAGATGGCTCCTAAAAGGATTAGGGATGAAGGCCTTACAAATCTCCATGATGTATGGTCGTGTTCAGGGCCTAGGCAGAATAAACAGAGCTCATGTGAGTCTTTATATGGAATCTGCCATCCACACTAACACTTGCCCTTCTTACCTGACAATAACTCGCAAGAAAAACAGTAGCAAAATAGGTAACAAAAAACCCCTATGGGGTACTTATCTGAACACAGATGAAGCACAGGGCAACTTTCCAAATGAGCAATGACCAGAGCTGGCAGTCAAACAGGCAGCAGAAAAGTTCTGGGGTAGGTGCATGCTGACATCCACTTTATACCAGATGTCCATTTATGGCCAACATACACTGAGAGTTGTGGGCCATTGAACATACTTTCGCAGTAGCATTTTAACTTTGGTGAAACATCCAGACATATCAGCCAAATGGAGGTGGACTCCCTCATGTTATGAATACTGCAGAATATGAATAGAAGGACATCAATGTTGCACTGTCTTGTCCAGCAAATGAGCTTCCACATATCTTACCGGATAGTGATCAAAATTCTTATGAATCCACAGACTCAACCTCTTACTAATCAAAAATCACCAAAGTCTTTCAATACTTGAACATATATAAAAAAAAAAGTATGCCTGTGCACTAGCCTACAGAGTCTGGATGTGGGCATTGTCATCCTCACAGATGACCAATCCTGTAAGGAAACAGTTTCACCCCTCGCCAGCCAGCATCCCTGTGGTTAGCATACAGTACTATCAATGTTGCAGACAGCTGCCCTGCTTTTGGAAGGAACTTTGCTACAAGCGATCCTACCATACTTCCTATTCTAGATCACTGGTATTTTGTACAGTTTGTGGGCAAGTCCCCATAAAGCCGATGTGCCATTCTCATGAACCAAGTCAGAGCAGTTTGAACTGCAGGACAACCTTGATAAAAACTGCAAAGGTGTTGTTCTGGGTTTTTATGCTAGACATTAATTATGCATCAGAGAAATGTCACATACAGATGAGGATAAGTCAGAACTGACAATTTATTCATCCCAGCTGATAAAGATAGATATGAAATATCAAATAACTGCAGTGTTTATCAAATTACAATATGTAAGATATACATTTTATTACAGGTCATTTTCGGATATATCATTCATGTTTTTGTAGTTTGTTTCTTGGGGAGAAGTATATTCTCTGCATTTAGTGATAGAAATGTTATACTTACCATTCAAAAATAAATACACATTGATGATTCATCTGCACTGTAAACATATTACTTACCTGCAACAGCAATGCATTTACAGTATATTTAAAATCTGTTTGCATAAATATGGACTACCTCATATAATATGTTGAAGTGATTCTTAGCACAGTCTTGTTATCATACAGGAAACACCTAACAGTTGCCTTGATACACACATAAACTGATATCTGGCCTGAGTACTAACCCTGGAATTCAGATAAACTGTCACCATCAATTCTAATCAGCTAGTGCAAGTCTGCCAGTTAGCATAATGGTGATAATCTCCATTTAGAGACTAATGTGAGTGTCAGTTGGCACGACTGTGATAATCACCATTTAGAGACTAATGTGTGTCAGTTAGCACGACTGTGATAATCGCCATTTAGAGACTGTGAGTGTCAGTTAACACGACTGTGATAATCACCATTTAGAGATTAATGTGTCAGTTAACACGACTGTGATAATCACCATTTAGAGACTAATGTGTCAGTTAGCATAACTGTGATAATCACCAGTTAGAAGGTAAAGCTGTATGAAGGAATACCTTATCAGTAACTAATTACCTTGTCTCTGAATCAAATATTGAGCTAGTGCTCCCCTTACCAGCTCAAATACACAAACACCCACATCCACACACAATACACACACAATACACACAGATGTCTGTGTAGTACCTACCTATACTCATGTGACAAGCCACTAAGCTGTCCACAGGGAGAGTGGGTGCACACATACATTTTCACCTCTTCACAAAAACTATCTTGGCATTTTAATTCAAATCATTCTATAACATTATTTTGGTGCCAGTGCCATTTCCAGATGTGGACATATGACTAATTCTCATTAGCCATACTCCCAGCCTACTGCATTTTAACAGAGCTTCGCCAGTGAGATCACTGTTTGTGCTATGCCCAGTGCCAGCATTAAGCCATAGACTGCGGTTTCTGAATCACTTGAGCTCAGCATGCTGTGGAAACCCTCAAAATAAAGGCTATCCAGGGTTAGAGTATATCTGCATTAGAAATTTCTGATTCACAAATCCTGCAAAACTTAGTGCTACAAAGTGAAACTAAGCATTCAGTAATTAGGCACAGTACTAGACAGATAAGTATAATGGATAGTAGTACATTACTAGGAAAGCATCTGGGGTAACAACTACCATGCTAATGTATATAAACATATACAGAGTAAAACAATGGTAAGTGGAAATGGTTGCTCTGCCATGTGCTGAACAAAACACTGACACACGCACACACACACACACACACACACACACACACACACACACACACACGCATGCACACGCGCATGCATACACGCACATGCGCGCACACGCGTGCACATGTATGCATACGCACACACACATGCACACAAAGTGAGCAAGGAAAACAGTTAAATTAGACTGGTAGTTAACTGTATATGAAATGTTTTCCAATTAATATAGGAATAACTCACTGGCAGACACTTTTTTTTTCTCTCACCTCTAATTTTGGCCTGCAATGGAAGAAGATTCTGCATTCAGATTTCACATCTTTAACAAAAGCAAACAATCAAAAAAGAAAAACATAAAATACCTTCAAAAATGTATGTGAACCCATTAAGGTTACCACCCCATCAACTGCAAGATAGTCTGTAATGCTATGTTATGATCTACAATGTGCCTGTAGGTCACCAAGGCAGTACTCATGACTTCCACATATGGGCATATGTGAGCTGGATCAATGGTTTGTGATGGACAACTTTCCCCAGGAGCATATATTAGTGATTCCAGATGTGCCTTCGAACCACCAATCAGAAATGCACAGATTGTGGCAGACAACAGCTACAGCTATGCCCTGTTACAAACTTGGGTCATTGCCAAGCATGTGATCGGGCTTCTGAAGGCATGTTTTTGCTTCACAGATGCATCAGGTTCATAGGTTCATAGGCTGGTACTAGGCTATCGGCCCTGGGGCCTATACAAGTCTAGCCATAACAATTCCCTGGCTATTTCTTCCCAAACTATTTGCTTCCCTGGTCCCCTGTCCAGCCAGGTGACTGACGTGATCCTCAGGGTGAATTTCCTTTCTCCCATCCAGTCGTCAAGGTTCCTTTTGAAGAAGGCCAAAGAGGCACTCTGCTTGACATGTATAGGCAGTCTATTCCAGAGTCTGGGGAGTCTCTGGGTCAGGAACCTATCCCTCCAGCATGTTTTGTTTATTGTGATGACAAGGTTTAGATCCCTGGAGCGTGTGGCTCTTAGGGATTGGGATTTCTTTAAGTGTAGCATGTCCAACAGCTCTGGGTTTGACATGGCCTTGTATGTTAAGCAGAGATTGCCTTTGAGTAGACGATATGCGACAGAGTATAGTTGGAGTTTTTAAGGTGGTCATCATAGGGCATCTGCTTTATGCCTGTGATTCTTTTAGTGAGCTATTTCTGTGGCCTTTCCAGGTGTTGCCGATGTCTTGAGAGGTACATACCAAATGGGACATTGTATTTTATAATGGCTCTAATGAGGGTTGAATATAGTGGGACAATGACCACCTTTTTTCTGGATGAAAAGCCCTTAGTGATGAGGTGTGCCACATAGAAGGATTTCCTGACTGTTGTGGCGATGTGGTTATCAAAGGTGAGACCACTGTCCACCTGTGTCCCTAAGTCTCTTATCACACTTTCAGTGTTTGGTGTACTGCCATCTATGTGGTAATTCACGGGTACATGTTTTTTTCCCAAAGGGGATAGCTATACATTTCTTGGCATTGAGCTTGTGCCCCTAGCATCTGTTTCTGTAAGGCCATTTTGTTGAGTATCCACATCATTTGGGGATTCAATAATGGCTCCCAGTTTGCAGTCATCTGTGAACTTTGTTAGCCAGAGTCCCTTAGTGTTGGCCTTTACTTCAGAGAAGTAGATGCCAAACAAGAGTGGTCCCAGGACTGAACCCTGAGGTACTCCACTTGTCACTTGTCTGGAGCTGTATTTGGAGTCGGCTACTTTTACAGTGTGAGTTCTGTCAGTAAGCCAGTTGGTAATCCATCGAGTGATGTAGGGATTAATGCCCAACTTAGTAAGTCTATTTATGATTCCAGAGTGGGGGATGGTATCAAAGGCTTTGGCAAGGTCCAGATAGGTTCTGCGGACCACCTTACCCTTGTCCATGGCCCTGGAAACTGATTCAAAGAAGTCAGTCAGGTTCAGGAGACAAGATCAGCCCTTCATGAACCCAAACTGGGTGGGGTCCAGTGTTTGAAGGTTGCCAATGTCTTTGTTTATAAGTTCCATGATAATATGTTCTATGGCCTTGCAGATCAGGCTCATCAGACTGATGGGGTGGTAGTTCCCAGGATCCAAGGTGGATCCCCCCTTGTGGAGTGGGATAACTGTAGCTGTGCACCACTCAGTGGGTATGAAGCCTGAGGTGAGGCTATGATTAAACATGACACTTAGGTGAGGTGCCAGTTAATTTTGTAGTTCATGTAATACACAGCCCGGGATGTCATCTGGTCCCATGGATGCTGTATTCTTAGCTCTGGAGAGTGCGATGTTTCCTGTGTGGCTGTTATTACCAGAATTTGGCAATCTTCCAGTATTGAGATGGGCTGTTTAGGGGGTGAGAGGAGTGTGAAGTTGGCACTGAATTGATCTGCCAGGATATTGGCAATATCCTTGGGATCAGTATATTTAATGCCATTCTGTTGTAGCTCAGAGCAGATCTGTGGATTGCCATTTGGATTCTTGACATAGTTATAGAATGCCTTGTGGTTGTCTTTGGAATCTTTGGCAATTTTATTTTCATAACTAGCTTTGGAGGATTTTATGAGGGATCTCAGCTTCTTACTGAGACTGGTAAGGGAGCAGTATGATCCTGGCTTATATACAAAGATATTCTCAGTAAGTGCAGTGTTACACAACATAATACTGAGGACACAGTTGCATCAGGAAGGGTATATGCAGGAGGAACATCTCCTACCACACCTGGCAGTGGAGAGTGTGCTGGATAAAGAGTCAGTGTAGGACCCAACAGCAGGGAATGACTGTGCTAGATGAAGGGGGTGGTGGCCAACAAGCAGTGTTTGGCTCATAGCTTTGGGTCAGATTAAGGCATAGATACTACAGTAAAAGTGAAGTATGCAAATCTACAGCCAGGCTGTTCTTACCCTTGCACAGACTGGCCAAACTGTGCATCAGAAACATATGCAATGCAAGCAACAAAGTATGATGGCCCAGGCATAGTTATCATTTGTAGAGATGGTGTTGGATCTGATATCTGCATTGATTACTGTACTTATTTCCTTGTTTCACTTGAAAGAAAGTTACTGTTTGTCGTTTTTGCATTTAAGTTACCTGTAACACATTGCATTTAAGTTACCTGGCACTTGCTCACTAAAGCAATTATATAAGTCAGCACTAAAAAATTAAAAGCACTACACCCTCACAAACTCCATTTGAGTACCTTGTTCCCCATTGGCCCTTTTTTCAATTATAAAGGAATTCCCAATACTATTCTAGCATGTCCAAAGGTCAGTTATCAATCTCCTCTCTGGTCCAGCTGGTGAATCTGGGAATCTTGAGGCAATGTTACAACTGCCTCATGTACACAGACAACCCTCTCCTCCTCCCAACAAATTCCAACACATGTGAGAGATGCAACCATATAGCCAAACTGGAGGCTAAGCTCTCTCAACTCAGTACTGGCGTAACCAGTCAGGAGGAGAAGGAAACCACACTCACTACAATTCCAGTCTCACATAGACCTACCACGACAGCAAACCAAACACATAAACACACAAAAACATACTCGGAGACTCTAAATAAAAATCTGCCTAAGCAGCAGAGACCTCCAAAGCAGACACCCAAGCAACCGCTACCCCAAAACAAAACACGTGCAACACATAGCTCACAAAGCCAGTGTGCCAAATATTCACAGCCCTTAAGGCTAAACAACACACCTGATACACTTGTAATAGGTGACTTTATCATCAGGCATACTGACATCCTGCTCACCAGGCTGAACAAGGAGAAGGTCACGGTGAGCTGCCTGTCGGGTGCTAGGATCTGCCACATAACACAAGCACTCAGGTCACTCCAAGGCAAGTACAAATATGACTCAGTCATTGTTCATGCTGGTGTGAATGACCTGAGACGTACCTCCCTGAACTACATGAAAAGAGACATAGAGGAGCTCTCTGAGCATGTAGCCCAGGCCGGTATGACCCTGACCTTGAGTAGCATCTTACCCTCACCAAGAATGATGCCACAATATGAAGACAAGATGATCAATTTCAACAATTGGCTTAAGTATTGGTGTCATTCAAAGGGGATCCAATACCTGTCAGCCTGGTATGACATGCTCGACAAGCCACGATGCTTCGCTAGGGAAAGTTTGCACCTGTCACCCCTGGGCTTTCGGATATTGGCAAAGGCTCTTGCTACCCCCATAGTGCCTTTTTTAGGCAAGGCTCAAAAGACAAACCCACCTCCATAGGTATCACAAGGGATAAGAAACTAAGAGTAATGCTACTCAACGCCAGAAGTCTAAACCTTAAGATGCATGCACTCAAAACTCTCCTTAGCATGGAGAACATCGATATCTGTGCAGTAACAGAAACCTGGTTCAAGGCTCCCGAGAGCACCCCAGCACTGCCAGGTTATACCTCATACCATGCTTTTCAGCTCCAAAACTTGGACCGAACCACAAAAGGAGGGGGAGTATCAATATTCGTCAAAGATACCCACACCTCCAGGTTGGTGGCACAGCACGAAGCATCAGAGACTATCCATGTACAACTAACAGTGGGTAAAACTGCCTTCCAGTTTATAGCCTGCTACAGACCACCCTCCCAAACCCAGGAACCCCACTCGGCCTTCCTGAGAACACTGGAAAATATGAAGGTCTCTCCAAACACCATTACATTGGGCAACTTCAACTACCCAAACATAGACTGGGAGCATTACTCTAGCTCCAACACCCTAGCCCAAAGGTTCCCAGAATTTATAAACTCAAATGCTATTGAACAACTTGTTACCACTCCCACAAGAGGGGAAAACATACTCGACCTGATCATCAACAACATGGGGACTCTATGCTCCAGACCAGAAGTGTATCCCTCACTGGTAAGATCAGACCATAAACTAATCTCACTGGATATTCACATCCCGACCCCACCCCCTGCCCAGAAAACCACAGTAAAAAACTTCTCTAAAGCAAATTTCACACTCCTCAAAACTGAGGTGGAATCCTTCAAAGCCCCCAGGCCTGTGGAAAATATGGCCCAGACCACAGAATCCTTTATAAACGCATTCTATGAACACCTTCAGGAATGCATGGATCATGCAATCCCAAATAAAACCAAGACCCAATCCTCCAAAGGCAGACATCCTGTCTGGTGGACCCCAGCCATAAACAAACTATACAATAGAGGGAGGAAACTACTACATGATAGAGCAAAATCCCAAAAAGGAAAGGCATCTCTGATCAGTATTAGCAAAAAACTACGGGCACTCATAAAATCGTCTAAGGCCAGCTTCGAGAGAAAAATTGCACAGAACACTAAGGATAATCACAAGGCTTTCTTTAGTTATGTTAGGAACCTGGGTGGGAATTCCCAGATATGCTCAGAATTAGTCCAAAATGACAAAAAATACACTGAACCCACAGACATTGCCAACATCCTAGCTGACAGGTTCAGCGCAAACTTCTCCTCCCCCCCCCACCAAAAGGGCAAATATCTATCCCAGCAGATTGCTGTCCCCCTGACATCTCAGATGCTCAGGTAAGAGCCGCCCTCTCCAAAGCAAAAAACACAGCATCAATGGGACCAGTCGGTGTCCCGGGCTGCGTCCTACATGAACTCCAAGAAGAGCTAAACCCAAACATAAAAGTACTGTTCAGTCTCAGCCTTACTACAGGATATTTACCCAAAGAGTGGCGTACAGCAACAGTGGTCCCTCTCCACAAAGGTGGTGCCTCAACGGATCCTGGAAACTATCGCCCCATAAGCCTGACTAGCTTGGTCTGCAAAGCTATGGAAGGGATCATCATGGACCTCATAAATAAAGATATTGAGGACCTACAGACACTGGATCCTACCCAGTTTGGCTTTGTTAAGGGCAGATTCTGCCTCTTAAACCTGGTCGATTTCTTTGAAACAGTCACCAAGGCCATTGACGAGGGGAAGGTGGTCCACACAGCCTACCTGGACCTCGCAAAAGCCTTCGATACAATACCCCACTCGGGCATTATAGATAAGCTCACCAGCTTAAATATAAACCCCTATGTCACTAGATGGGTTGCAAACTGGCTCAAGGACAGAACCCACATGGTTAGAATTTCTGGAGCCATGTCAGACTCCAAACCAGTTACAAGTGGCATCCCACAAGGCTCAGTCCTGGGACCTCTCTTGTTCTGTATATATTTCTCGGAGGTACAGGCCAACACGGAAGGACTGTGGCTGACCAAGTTCACAGATGACTGCAAACTGGGCGCCATAATCGACTCTCCAGCCGACACAAGCATCCTCCAAAAGGGCATCATAGAAACAGACAACTGGTGCCAGAGCCATGGCCTCAAGCTAAATGCCAAAAAGTGTATAGTCATCCCCTTTGGCAAAAACAAAGTGCCCACAAATTACCACATAGGTGGTAATCCATTAAGTACAGAAGAAGTAATTAGGGACCTGGGGACCCAAGTTGATAGCAGTCTCTCATTTGACAACCACATGGCCAAAGTGGTTAGAAAAACATTTTATATAGCCCACCTAATCATGAAGGGATTCACATCTAGATCAGGGGAGGTCATCGTGCCTCTTTATTCATCCCTCATCAGGCCCATAATTGAGTACAATGCCCCTTTTGGGATGTACCTTACCAGACACCTGCAGCAACTGGAAAGACCCCAAAAGTACCTCACCAAGAGGATCAAAGGGCTCAAACAGATGCCATATGCTGCCCAGTTAAAAAACTCCAGCTCTACTCAGTGGCATACCGCCTGCTCAGAGGCGATCTGTGCCTGACCTATAAAGCCATGTCCAACCCAGAATTAATGACATGCTGCACCTCAGAAAATCCAAATCCCATCGAGCTACGTGCTCGAGAGACTTCAACCTCAACACTGAAATAAATAGGACATGCTGTAGGGACAGATTCATAACCCAGAGGCTCCCTTCACTCTGGAATAAAATCCCAGTCCAGGTTAGGCAGAGTCCCTCATTGACTCTCTTCAAGAGGAATCTTGATGAGTGGATGGGAGATCGTAGGTTTACCCTGGATATCACTTCTGTGTCACTGTTAGACAGAGGCACAGTATACTAACCTCGAAAAAGGGCATAGCAAAATTAATTTAAAATGGGTGGCGAAAGCCAAACACACTCTGGCTAGGCTTGTAAATGCCCTAGGGCAGATAGCCTAGTATGAACCTATGAACCTATGTAATGTGCAGTGTCTTCCATAGGGAAATGTTTGTATGCTGCTCTAATTGCAAAAAGCTTTGTGCAGTGTGTTTATGGCATGGGTTGGTTTGGGATGCAACATAAAATGCTGTGTGTGTGTGTGTGTGTGTGTGTGTGTGTGTGTGTGTGTGTGTGTGTGTGTGTGTGTGTGTGTGTGTGTGTGTGTGTGTGTGTGTGTGTGTGTGTGTGTGTGTGTGTGTGTGTGTGTGTGTGTGTGAGTGTGTGTGTGTCTGTCTGTCTGTCTCTTGGGTCACAGCACCATCAGATGATGCAAACCTGTGGTAGGGTCTTGCAAATGGATTTAGAGTACCCAGTAAAGAAGTGGGGGCATCCTGTGTACATTTATGGGAGCTGCCTCTCCTTGGAGTGTCACAGCCAGTACCAAGCCATTGCTTAGAGTTAGGAATAGTGCATGAAAATGAATGATGACCTTTACCAGATGTGTCACTGTCATCTGCACCATGCTTTTGTGGATATCATCATCTAGCTGTGTGCACCTCCCCAGTAGATGTTGAGGTGGAAGTGGTTGCATTATGCATGCTTGATCTAGGCTCCCCATGTCCATGATTACCATCACACTAGAGCCAGATGTGGAGTGGTTATGTTACAAGTGCCTCATATGTGTCCTATGAGCTATGGAGGGCCTTAGTTGTAGCAACAGGTGACAAAATGTCCATAATGTCACAATATGAGATGTGCACACCCTCAGGTAATCAGGTATACCCTGTAAAGCATATACCGTCTCTGCACAGACTGAGGTGTTGCTGGCCTATGCCTTTGTAGTGTCCCTGCACATTCACTTGCTTGCAGAAATTGAGACAGACTGGCGGAGTTGGTACCACTGGTGTCTACATCAACCAGTACCCTAACTACCTTTGTTTTCCCTATGCACCTGTGAAGCTTGTGGCAGACAATGAGGGCCTGTGCTGCAAGGGAAAGATACCTTACAACCTATGTCTGACAACAACAACCTGCCCTTCATTGGTAATTTATGTATCTTGTGTGAGTTCCACAAGCAAAAAGGCCATGTCCACTGACTGGGTATGGTATCTCAATTCCACATCTCCTGTATCCGACAGAGACAGACATTGTGCTACTTGACTATACCCCCTGTGCACCATCACCATTGTCATACTCAGACATAAATCCATCATCAGGCAATGGGTTATCCACAGTGGTGGGACCTGTTAGCATGTCCCCTGTGAGGACACCAAATTAAAATACCCATAATAAGACCCATTACCTTAACTTTTTTCCCCGTGCAGAAATAATAAATGTGGCAGATAATGGTAGAACATTAAATGATATACCTTATCTTGTGCATGTACTCTTGCTGTTTGAAGCCCTGATGTTCCTACACAGAGAAAACTGCATTTAGTAGTATTCACTAAACTGCACAATTCGGTACAATGCACTTTGCATAAGACTGCTGACTCACTGCTGGGACATATCCAGTGGAGATTATTGAAACAAGGTGCAGTTCTGTTTCAAGATTAAGCATACCACAGTGAGATATTGATTTATCTGATCCCCCTCACAGATAGGCAAGAAATTCCTCTGTCTCAATTAAAGATGGTTTGGATGAAGGGCTGCCTCCCATCACTCTACTCTCCCACACATGGTGGGCAGCTTGTTTTTACACATCTCTAATCATTCACATTTAGATCCGCAAGTAAGATACGAGCATTTAATGAAAAAAACGCACACATACACATAAGTGCTTTTGTTTTGGTTCATTCAGAGACTTCATCAGATAAATGTTAGTAAAAATACAACAAACCACCTCACTCAACCAATCATAAACGACCATGGTTAAAAAGACATAATTAACCAAGTGAATATTTAAATATACATACCCCTTTTTTCTTCTCTGAAAATGCCCCAAATGCATTAATGTTAAGACATCCTAAACTAATTTTAAGCAGTCTGTACATCATAAAATAAATTTAAATTTGTTAAAATTCAAATTTCCTTAACAATGAATTAAACAAAAATTAAAATAAAAATAAAATACATGACTACTCATTCCTAACATATACATCCAAATGCTAAATTCCAAACTACAGTGTCAATGAATAATACATTCATACCCTTAAAAACTACATTATCTACCTAATGCCTTTAATTTTAGCAG
The DNA here is from genome assembly GCF_019279795.1 of Protopterus annectens. Classification (NCBI taxonomy): domain Eukaryota; kingdom Metazoa; phylum Chordata; order Ceratodontiformes; family Protopteridae; genus Protopterus; species Protopterus annectens. The sequence goes on along the minus strand of NC_056747.1, from coordinate 1,035,524,130 downwards.
ACACAAAATATGCAAAAATTTGTTTAAACCAGTCCACTGTGATGCGTTTAAATGTATCTGCCAAAGTAATTCCTTTCTTTCCAATAGAAGTGACCATGGACCACATCTTTCATCTAACTCCAAAACATCAAGAATAATAAATCTGAATGAAAATTAGAATTCAAAAAGATACGAATATGCTAGCTAAGCATTGTATGGAAAGACCTGACCATTCATTCAAGTTTTGAAATTTTGCACCATTTAAATGGAGATCACCATAAAGCACAGAATGGTATATTTGCCATTTTTCTAACTGTAGGGTGATCTCAGAGTTGGTATATTTAATTAGCAGAGGGTGTGAGGGGCACAGCCCCTATATGTGGGGTGCAGGGGGCTTCCCTTGTAAAATTGTAAAAAAAAAAAGATTTTTTGTTTTTATTTTTTGATTTACATTCCATTTACATTTTGGAGTTTCAAAACTTCAATCTTATGGTCTCGACCATAATTACTTCGAAGTTTTGAAACTTTGAAATTTAGAAGTAGATCCTACTCACCACTTCCAAAAACTGGAGATGAAATTGAAGGAAGAATATGCCACAGTTATATATTTAAAGGTGTAGCTTCACATTTAGATATACACAGCATGCCTTCTCACCTCCTATCCCCAAAAAGGAGCACCTTCTGTGTAACCCAATGATGTCAGATAGGGACAAAACTGGCCACAATAACATATTTTAACTTGTTGTCTGACATATGTACACAGCATATCTCTTACCCCTGATCTTTCAAAAAGGTATCCACTAGCATACATATCTGATATTGGAACATGAGTTAAATGAAAAAAAAAATAGAGCTCTCATTCTGTTAAACAGTGCATTACCCTAGACAAGCTATATCAACATTTTGCTTAAACTTCTGAATTCTTATTGTGAGCAAAACTAAACAATGACAGCACTGTCCCCAGCTCAGATTTATACAATATTATCCAGTTTTTGGAAAAGCAAAGTTGTGATCATATGTTCGAGTTTCTGAAAACTTTAATGTAACAAAAAAATATATATCTTTTTGCATAGGGGCAAGCTCTCCTGCACCTCCCATATGGGGGACTCTGCCCCCCACCCCCTGCAAATTACATATACCAATTCTAAGATCACAGTACAGTGGGTAAATTCCCTGTTAAAGCACTTCTGTATAGATTGCAGTACCATAGGGATTGGGGAATTTACCCTTTTCCCCACTGTAGTGTGATCTCGGGGTTAATATAAATAATTTTCAGGGGCTGCAGGTTGAAGGGGAGTTTGCCCCCTGCAAAAATGTATGTGCATTTTTATTTTTTACATTTAAATTTTCAGAAGCTCAAACATATGGTCTTGATCATATGAATTTCAAGTTTCCGAAAACTCAACAATATTACATAAACTCCCCACTCCCACCCACACACAGGCTATAGTGACTTTTTGTGATTACCTCTGAGGTGTAGTTATATGCAAAGTAAAATAACATGCACACTGTCCACTGTCCATGTACATACTATAGGGAACTTAGTATCTTTCTTTCTGAACATAGCCAACTTTAGAATAGGCAAGGGCTTGGATAGAGTTTCAGTATGGGACCTGTTTAATAAGTTTTCTTAAAATCCCTTTATACAGTTCTGAGGGTCTTGATGTTCTGTGATGTGTTTTATGCCATATTTCTGAAAGAAAATTCCTAGTTAAAGGCTCTTTTTTACTGCTATCCCAATGATTTATGTATGTGCCCATCAAATATTGTAATTATCCACAGAATTATATCTTCTTTCACACACACACTCGCAAATACACAGACACACACACACACACACACACACACACACACACACACACACACACACACACACACACACACACACACACACACACACTCTGAAGAGTCTGAAGAGTCGACCATGTAGGGTAGTGCACAGTTTCCTTAAGAAAGAACAAAGAAATAAAATGGACAACTAGTTGTGGAGGAATGATATTGGCATACTAATTACTAAAATAGAATTCTGTCATAACTTCTTATACCAGATACATGTCTAAGATCACTTTGCATTCTTTTAAAAAATAAAAGAAACAGGATTCAAGCCAGTATTGCTTGTTTAAACCATGGTTTATTGGGTTAAAATAAGAGATGAGTGCTTTTATCCTTGTCAGATTGTTGCCAGTCACTCTGAGTTTGATGGGCTTGAAATTTTGCCAGGTAATTTGCTTAATAATGGGTAGTTTGCTTTACAGTACTTCCTAACTGTTATAGGGATTGCAGGGATTACAGCACTGATTTTTACTCTGAAGGAGACAGCTTCGTGGTCTGACCTTAAAAGAGCATCACTGCACTGTGGAAAGGAGGCTGCAGCATTTTCCCCATATGTGTGAGTACCAGAGTACTAGATTCAGTATGTTTACACCCATAGTGCTCAAATGGACTAAGTGTTCCAGAGTTCTTGTGTTTATAAATTTCAGAAATCTCTGGTCCTGCAAGTTTGGGGTCCTATAGGATTCCCAGTTTATAGAGGGCAGTTAAAGTCGCCCATGACTATGGTATTGGGGTGAATGGTAAGTATCTCCAGTAAGTCTGAGTATGAGCTATAGGTTTTGTGGATAATAGAAGGTGATATATAGATGGCAAGAATATAAAATGGAACTCTACTTATGGTAAATTGGACATGGGGAAGCTCAAGCATAGCATCCTGTTTGAACAACCTTGAAATCTGTTTGTCTTGGATGTAGATCTGGGCACCTCCACTTTTAGTCTCTGCCTGTGCAGTGGCTGGTCTAAATGTGAGGAATGCTTTGTATCCCTGCACTGCTGGGGTCCTCTGTGGCTTTAAACAATGTCTCAGTAATTGCACAAATACTTGCATCCTTCATGGTGAGCAGAGCTTAGAAGGAGTGTAGTTTCTCATTTAGGCTCCTGGCATTGAACAATAAAACCATTAGATTACTTTGGGCTGGTTTTCCAAGGTTGGAAGGTTTGTCCGTTTGGTATTAACTAAAAAAGGCACTATGGAAGAGGACAATGTTTTGGCCAATAATTGAAAGGCTAGCAGGGATAAGTGCAGACTCTCCTTGGCAAAGCAATGTAGTCTGTTGAACATATTATTTCATGTTGACAGATACTGTACTCCTTTCAAATTATACTATTAGCTAAGTTAACTATTAAAGTCAGTCATCTTCTATTTGTATAGTTGTCTCTTCCTTGGAGAAGGTAGGATGTTTCTCAATGTTAGTCCCATACCAGCCTGAGACAGATAATCTGAGAGCTCTATACAGCCTGGGGCAGATAATCTGAGAGCCCCATACAGCATGGGATAGATAATCTGAGGGTTCCATACAGCCTGGGGCAGATAATCAGAGAGCTCCATAATGTCTCTATTCAAATAATCCAGAGAGGTACATCTCATGTCAGTTATACCCACATAGACTATGGATTAGTCATGCTTGTAATTGTGGTTCACTGATCTGATTGTGTGAATGACTTGGCAGATCCTGGCCCCTGATAGGCAACTGACTGAGATTTTCTCATTTTTCTCCCTGGTTAGTAGGACATCTATATGTCTCACAATGTAGTGTCCCATGACCAGAGTATTGGATATTGTTTTGGCTTGCCTTATGAGCTTTGTAATTGAAGCTCCATGGGATATTGCTGTATGTGTGGTGTTAGGTGTTGTATCATTAGAGAGCTTTTGGGTTTACTGAGGATAAACTGATGCAGCTCATGTGTCTGGGAGGTCTTTTGGGTTTACAAAGATTGTTTTTTAGTACCTCAGCATATCTTGTTCTGTGCATTGGGGGTCTATATTACCAGATCAAAATGACTGGAAAATGAATGGCTTTAACATTGAAAATGCCATACATCAAGGTGCTTATTGTGAGATTACGGTACAGTGAAGATCAGAAAATTTGCCTTTTCCTCACTGGAGCGTGATCTCGGAGCTGGTATATAATTAGCAGGGGGTGTTGTTAGCGCGGGCCCCCACAAGAGCAATTTCAATGAATGTCATTTTCGATGTTAAAGCAGTTCACTTTTCAGTGCTTTTGATTTGGTGCTATAGACCCATGTCGGGTGCATACTATGTGTAGTGGAGTCAGTGTGCTTATTACTGACAACCTTATTATTTTGAGTGCTTGAATGTAAGCATCTTACCTTCAGTGGCATCATGTAATTACAAATCTTGCATACTGTATCAGTTTCTCTAAGGATTACTTGGCTGTCAATGAATGACACAATCACATTTTCTCAGGATGCCCATATCTAAAGACTGGTGACAGAAATTTGGAAAGTGCGTATCCAAAATGTGAGGTCCTTCTAGGAGAACTATAAGGCTGTGGTATAATAAGAGTTAATAGTGGGCTAGCTTGGGTGCTTTTTAGACTAAAAGTAAAAACAAGGCTATGTAGGAGTAATTTCACAAGGCAGTGCTTCTCAGCATATAAACTGGTTACTCTTTGTGCAACTGAGTTACTGCTTACAGGTTCAGAGGTAGTTTAACAGGGAAAATGTAGTTTTTAAGTACCTGCATCTATACAAGGCACTACTAAATGCCAGTAGCCCTCTGGCCAATAAAACAACTGTGCTTTAAGCCTTCCTGTGTGTTTTCCAGCACAGCGGAGTTCCACCATCTGATCAATGACTCAAATTTTCTGTATAAATCACCCACTGCTCTTCTTCAGTCAGTCTCAAGTATACAGGTAAACAAATATACTTGTCTAATTATGTGAAGTTGTGCTATAAACTTGAACATGTACATCGTACCCACAAAGTTCATTCTGCCAAAGAAATATGAATTATTTTTCTGTGATGCTCTGTCTCTCTCTGTGGTGACAGCAAGTTTATCAGAATTTCACTGGCAGAGATGAAGCTCCATATGAATAAAACATCTAGTCTAAGAGGTATTCCCAAATATTGTTGGACAGGACACATTTCATGTGCTGATGTCCTCCAGTTATTTAAACGATATGTTTATTCTGTCCTCAGAACTGCATAAAGTATAGATAAATATTCATAAATCTTTCATGTTTGATGAATGAATTTTGACAACCATGGCCTAAACCATAAAATATCATTAGCATTTATTTGCAGTACATGGCATGCATTGATAAACACTCCAGAACAAGCAAAGATAATTTGCTATGCACCTTTCAGATCTGTTATACTCTTGGCTTGGCCTGGTGGTCCATTTGATTGCCCTTTGGTTTGGTTTAATACTCTTGGCTTGCACTATTTCTTAGAAAGCTTCTGCATTAGAACAATACCTAAAAATGGTAGCAGCCTCAAAAGCTGTAAAACACTTCGTGCTGACACATGCATGTGCACACACAGACAAATAAACACACACACACACACACACACACACACACACACACACACACACACACACACACACACACACACACACACACACACACACGCACAGACATGCAGACACATACCAGTTACTGTTTTCTTTATTTACTTTTTATTGTTTTATGTTCACAAACAGCAAAGTGACATTTGGCGAGCATAAGAATAGAAACTGTGTTTGCTTTTCTTCTGTCCAAACTTCATGGGAGTTTGATATGCTGCCTTGAAGAGGTGGACTTGTTTTTTTACCAGGCACAACCTGTACATTAACGGCCTGCTGGAGAATATTCGCTCTCCAACCACAGTGAAGACATGCAGGTCAACCATTCTCTGGAGAACAAATAAAGTGAAGCATGTTGTAAATTTCACAGATATGAGCATGTGCTTCTTAGCAAGATACAAAACATGTATTTAAAAAAATGAGTAGTATGAACTATGCAACCTGAAGCAAATGCAAGCTTTCATTTATCAGATCTTTAAACAGGTAAATTAAAAACAGGATCAATCCTTTTTAAAACAGAAAATGTAAGTACAATATAATTTAAACTATGAAACCAAGATGACAGTTTTCAAAACGTGACAATATGGTTGAAATTCTTGGAAAGAGAAATAAAAAAATAATACTAACAATTGTCACATTTGAACAATACACTAAGACGTTGTGACTCCAAATGTACATGGCTACTCATGAATATATTCATGAAGACATAGACGTTTCCAATATTTCAAGTTTTCAAGTTAACTGAACAGGAAAAGCCATGCTTTAAAAAAAAAAATCACACAATGGTTCCAAGAAAGAAATGTTTTTTTTTTCATTACATTTGTAGTGACTTTAGCAAAACATAGATTTTGTTTGCTTTAAGACCTTCAGTTGTTTAAGTCATTTGTTCATTATAACTGTGTTTAGGCCAAAGGCCATTTATAACAGACTCCAAATCTGTAGAGGAACCCGTACTCCCTGTATGAGTGTTCAAATTATTATTAAACAATAGTAATGAATGTGATTGACATGTAAAAAGACTGTCCTACTTGTGGACCAGTGACTGTTAAAGATATCTAGATCTCAAAGTAGTCCTACATCTTCCTACTTTATAGGTATAACAAGCTCCTCTTGTAGACTTACTTGAGTCATACAATTCTAAATTCAGGATCAAATGCAGTTTCTCATTGCTAAAAGATTTATATAGTAGACACAATTTACCCTACGAATACCTGTTAACTAATGGCAAACAAACCTAAATCTTGCAGTCTAGAGCTATATAAATTTCCTGTAATCTCCAGGATTCTGTTGGTAAACCTTTGCTGAATGCACCCTAGTAATAACAAATCACTTTTTCTGAGCAAACAGAGCAGCATACTGTAGTCAATAATTGGTTAAACGTATGATACAAATAGTTTTGTTATGAACTCATTATTCTTAAATCAAGTTCCTTAGAATTACCCCATGACTTTAATCACCTTAACCTTCATTGTCTGAACATGATTCCTAAAAGTTGGCCTTAAGAAGAAAAATTGTTAATAATATGCTCCTATAATAGACAACATGTTGCTTGCCTCCTGCAGCTAGAGTTTGCAGATAAAATCTGTTCATAAAGAAACAGCTGAGATATTACAACCTAAAATGGAGGCAATTTATTGTAAGGCATTAATCCATCTTGAGGTTCATGTTTTATGATATCTAACTCTGATCACTAAAAGTAGCCATTACAAAAAAATAGACTTCTACTAACGTAAGAGAGAGAGAGAGAGAGAGAGAGAGAGAGAGACAGAGACTGGAAATTAAAGCTAGTCATCTGAACAGCAATTATTTCTGCTTTATGATATCTAAATGTGTGAAGCCAGAAATAAAATGGAAAGCAGAAATGTCTAAACATTGTCTAAAAATTAAAACAAATCCCTCCCATGATCTCACCATTTTCAGAGGTAACTTAAAGATAAAGCAAGATTACTGCCAGAAAAAAAAAAAAAAAAAGCTGAAAATAGTCATCTAAATCTAAGCATCCATTGATGATGACTACAAAGTAAATATTTTTGTTCTAAAGAATATATAAATACTTTAGGTATTATCCTAGATTGAGCATGATTCCACAAAAAAGTATAAATCTGATTGAAAAGTATTTAAGGTATGGAGATATTAAAGGTGTACAGGGGAGATAGTATTATGTTACTTTTCTTTAAGATATATATGATACATTGAGGATAATGAGTACATTAAAATAAAAAAATACTGTTGTTATTGCTGTTCATTTGTGAAAGGGTTACACATATCACTAAGACTGCTTACAGTAGATACAGTATTTTGTCAAGCTGTCATTAGACATTCTATAGGACTCTTTAACAAGCTACAAAGTACTTTGTTTACTGTTATTTTAGGAGATGACCAAATGTTTCACAATAAAAATATGTTATTTTGTTTCTTTAAAGGGAATTGAAATTATTTTCTAGTAATTTAATGATGCATGAGCTAATGTGAACATATAAGCCCATTCCCAAACTGGCTTAAATTTAATACTATTTTTCATCTTGGCATCCATGTCGAGAACAGAAAATTATAAGTTATGACTGATGACATGATCATTAGTCTTTGTGTAGTACATGGAGCTTTAACTGTTCCATGTGCTACTATTTACAGTAAAAAAAGACACTATGTTCCAGCTTTCAAAGCCATAAAAAATAGCAGATACTATTAGAAAAGCAACATAATGCAGTCCGTTACATTTACACTTACCTTTCATACCTCTCAATTATCTAGATTTTCGCAGAATGTCTAGACTATAACTTCTTATTTTTAATCTGTTCCTCATAAAATCTGTGGCTTTTTGACAAACCACTAAAGACTGAATTTACTACATAATGAACATAATGAACTACATTTGAGTTTTAGAGTTCATACCCAAACATGTCAGGAGACATCCTGTTATTTTAGCAACTTTCTAAGTTTTTAGAGGAAGTTAGTGGCAGGTTACCAGTATGGATAGCAGGCAGAAACAAATATTTTGTTCTACCTCTGTCATTTTCTGATCAGTACAGACAGATTCTACTGCCTAGCACTAGAAATGACCATAACAACTTAAGTAGGGGTGCTTAAAATTTGTTAAGGTTAGGTTACATGCCACTCTGGCATTTAACTGGTTTGTCTTTTTCCAAATATTGCAGAGAAACCAGCATGCTCCATGCACTACATTATGTTTATAAGCATTTGTTTTATTTTTGTTATTCTGTCATAGGTATAAACTGCATTAAAATTCAGGGTTAAAAAAAACTTAAAGATCTGATACAATGCAATAAAGATTTCAGAAAAGAAATTGTTATCCAAGACAGATTTGATTGTTTGCGCATAAGCAAACAGAGAGTTTAAACTTATAACAGGCCTAACTGTTTGTATTATGAATACAATTCATTAAGGGTCACTGGTACCACCATGAACTTGTATTTATGTGCATATAAATGTATTTTAGGAGCTGAATATTTCACTGTGATGTATATGGTATCATTTCTCAATCTGTATTAATGTTGTGTCTTAGGAAAAAAAGAGGAAAAAACAGGTATATTTTATTTATTTACTTATTTATTTATTCCATTTGTTGACTGGGAAAGTCTAACTGGGCACAGAATCCACTTATAAATGGAAGATCAGGGAAAAAAACTCCAAATGATACATACTGATGCATATTAGATAAATATTTATACATAGTGCAGAGAAAAACAGTATTTTACAAGTGTATTCATAATCTAATTAATAGTGCAGAAATAAATAGCATTTTACAAGTGTATACATAGTCTAGTGAATGGTGTAGAAAAAACAATATTTTACAAGTGTATACATAGTGTAGTGAATAAAGACATTTTGTAAAGATTTATACATGGCATTAAAAAACATTCAAGTCTGCATAGTAATGAAGTCATTATAGGTAGTACAATGTGACCTGGATGCAAATTATTATATTGAGTAAAGGAAGATAATGAGCATAATTCGATATATATATATAAATATATATATATACATAAATTTCAGTGGATGACTCATAATAAAGATATAAAACACACATAACGTTGCAGAAAGGCAGCATCCTTTCATGGTTTACTTGTTTGGTTTTGCTATTTGGCAGTTAGAATAGTAGACAAAAGATTGTTCAAAGAAGGGAAGGACAAGAAGTGATATTGATTATCCTTTTAGTTTAGAATTCTTTACTCATTTGCATCTGAAATGAGTATTAACGATTTGCTAAAGCACAAGTATCTTGTACAGTGTACCAAATGCTATGCATGTTTAAAGGTAGCAACTGATAACACTGGCGATCTGTGTCAAAACTTGGATGGTTTGCTTACCATTGTTAGTAATAAATCTATACCTACTGATGATGATTGCACTTGTGCAACTGCCACAGCTTGGAGAACTGCTGTTACATACCTTAATGACTGGACTGATGAGATAAATAATGTTAAGGAAAGAGCAAATAGAATACATTTAGGAAAAGAAGTGTATTGTCAGTAAAAATCACTCAACTCCTATTGAACAAGATAATAACACTGACAATGTTAGAATTCTGGATACAAGTATTTAGCAACCTAAGGTTTCAGAGCATATCAAAGAAAAAGAAACTAATGTTTGTAAAGCAATGAGGGTACATACTACAAAGGACACTGTTTGGTTATGTAACAAACAGATTACAGGGAATTATAATATTTGCCTGCAAGAAAACCTTCAGTCTACAGAAAAAGGCATTATTTAAAAAAATGTAGAAAAAGAGGCAAAGGGCAGTTGAAAAGGAAGAAATCAAAATTAAATGTGGAAGGATTGAAGAATATCAGTGTAAGAAAAAAGGAGAAATACAGAAGTTGACAACATGGCTCAAGCTGTGGATGTACATAGCCAGCTGTATGAGAATTACTTGCTTGCAAATGCAATAAGCAATGAAAACAACATGATTAATAAGACTAATGGTGATGACGATAATTCCTTTGTAACAATTGATAGGGCAGATATTACTGAACTACAAGAAATAGATTTCTCAGATCTATTCAGAAAAGATATTCTTTTAACTGGAGATTCAGTTATTAGAGAAACTGATACTTACACTTGCAGAGAAGATAATGAACACTGAATTGTGTTATGCTTGCCAGGAGCAAAAATAGAGTAAGTGGGAAGGCCCTTAAAATGACAATGTTAGTACATTTGGATCTGTTTTTATTCATGTTGGTATAAATGATCTAATCCACAAGGACTATGTAACTTATAGCCCTCTTAGATAGCATAGCTTTTACAGGTGTTAGAACTTATTTTTCCCAAATCACATACAAAAAGGAGAGTTAGGTCACCGTGAAAAGGCAATATTTTAGGGGTAAATACCTACAATGAAAAAAATGTCCTGTTTTAAAAAAAGAAAATGTGTAGAGCACCTGAGCCTAATTTCAGGCACAAGTGTTTAGACAGGATGTTGTTATACTTGTCAAAATTAGTGAAGAGAATTTTTGCAGCAGATATTTTGTAATATTTGACAAATGCAAGGCGGGATTTTTGCCAGGTCAAAAATTTGACAGTTTGCAGATATATTTGATGCATCTCTGATGGTTGTTAATGCTAGGGGCATTAATAATATTTTTTATTAAAAAGTTTGCTACATTCCCACAAGATTGATGGTGTTATTGTCTGTGAAACATGGGTAAAGAAAAATGACTAAACATATAAATAATTCCAAGGCTCACCACTGGCTGAACAAACAGAACAGCACACTTTAATGTAAAACAAAAAAAAAAACAGTAAGCGCTTCCGTATTACTCAGAACACTTCTTCAGACTTGTCATAGCATTGTTTGAACTTTGAGAGCTGAGAGACTTGTAAGTTGGAAAAAAATAATGGCTGAGTAGAGAAGTGACTGAATTTGTAGGGTAGAGGCTAAGTGTTTTCTGTTTTGGTCAGTGAGAAAAGTTTTGACTCAGTATAGGGAACCTAATTTCTCTATTTTCTTTACTGTATGCTGGATGTGGTAGCCAAATGTTAAGCTTTGTGGCAGGATTTCAATTTTATTGTTATTAGCTGAGATAATATTAAAAGAGGGTTTCTGGGCTAAGAGGTGTTTTAAGTAAAGAGAATACGTTTACTTTTTTGAGGTTAAGACAAAGTTGTGAGTTAGTTAGCCAGGCATCAATGGATGAGAAGAATTCTTGAATGATTTTCTTGCAGAAAAGGTTTTAACTCTACATATGAGGGTGGCATCTTCAATGCACTGAAGTATTGTAGCTCATTTTGAGGCATCCAGTAGGCTATTAATGAAGATATTGAAAAGAATGGGAGGAAGAATGGACCCTTGAGAGATGCCTGCAGAGACTGGGAGGAAAGGGAAGAAGTCATTGTGCCATTTGATAGCCTGTGATCTGTTAGGAGAATAACTGTTAAACCATGGGGTCCAGCTTTCATCAAGTCCTAAAGTTGAGAGCTGATGTAAGAAGATGGGATGTGAGAATGTGTTGAAGGCTTTGGAAAGGTCTACAAAAAGGGCAGATAGTAGCCTTTCTTCATTCCTATGAGTATTTACAGTATTAGTGAAATGTAGGAGGGCTGTAGTAGTGTTGTGATGGTGGCAGAAGCCCTGCTGGGAGAAGATGTTATTTTTGGTGAGGTATTGGGAAAGCTGAGATTGAATCTATTTTTCAAGAATTTTAGATAAGGGGACAAGATAGCAATAGGGCAGTTATTACTAAGTTCTGTGTTATTTTCTCCTTTATATACTGGTAAAAATTAACTTTTTCCCGGTTTACCTTTGAAAGGTTGAAAATCAACCTACCAAATGGCCCTTTGTGCGAACCTGAATGACAACAATTGTCATTCCGATTTGCACCAAAGTTCAAAAATCAGCAAATTGAAAACCAGATTCGCTGATTTTCGAACTTCAATTCAAAGACAAAGCATAATGCAGGAGGGCTGTGCCTCCCTGCACCCCCCACCCTACTTTATTATTCTAACTCCGAGGTCACACTACAGTGGGGAAAGGGTCCACTTCCCAATCCACACCATAGTGCTCCTTGCACCAAAAATGCTGAATCTGCAATGAGCGAACATTACTGTGCATTCGCTCATTGCACATTTGATGCATTCTGTTTTTGGCTTTCCAAAAACTTGAAAAAGTCCTTTCAGACTTTTGTATTTCATTCATGTGCATTACACACATGTAAAGGTAAACCCTTTTTCCCATAGTATTGAAACCTATGCTTCTGTGATAGATTGGTTTATGAGTATGGAAATGGGATAGGCTGTTGCCTCAGCTGCCATTTTTAGGTATTTGTTGGGGAGATTGTTGGGTGCTAGGATGATGAGTTTTAGTTTTAAGAGAAGTTTTTTACTGGTTGAGATGGAAACTGATTGTAATCAGAAGGGGGGAGTCACAAGTGTTGCTATGGATAGAGGGGCTGGTGGGATGGGATGTTGTGTTTGATTAGGAATGTAACTGAGTTTATGAAGTGCATATTAATGAGAGTGACAATGTTTTCTGTGTTGTTGAACACTGTGGGTTCATGTTGGTTGACATGACACAGTTTGAGGATTTTGTTAATAGTTGACAAGACTGCCTTAAGGTTTTGAAGGTCTTTTTACTGTAGGTTAGTGTAGCAGTTTTTTTATATATATTTTGATTTGGTATTTAATGTAATTTCTCAGTTGCTGAAATATGTATAGGTTGTTTTGTGTTTTATTTTTGATCCAGGAATTCCACTCCTTATCTCTAACTTTCATTAGATGTTCTATAGTTCTGGTGAGCCAATGGTCTGCTATGGTTCTTACACATTTTGATCTGAGAGGGGCTTAACTGTTTAGAATATTAAGGATAGTTGTGGAGAATTCTGCAAAATAATCATCTAAGAAGATATTCTTTAGATGTTGCCATTTACAAAGTTGTAAGTTCTTGAGAAATGTTTCCTTTTAGAAGTGGGAGAGATTACATACTTCTTTAAGTTGGTATGGTTTGGGAGTGTTGTTTTGAGCTCTGATGACAAATGTAGGAAGGTGGCCACTTAGAGCATTAGAAATAGAGTTTTTAGGGTAATATGTTGTTAGGGGAAGAGGTGAGTATCCAGTCAAGTATTGAACCTTTGTTGGTGTTATTTATGTAGTGAGGTGGAGAGGTGATTAGTTATGTGAGGCCATACAGATTAATCACATTTTGAGGATAATCACAATTGAGAGACAGTCGATTCTGAAAACTCCTAAAATTATATTTTCTTGTGAGATATTAGAGATGACCCATGATAGAAATTCTTCAATGATGCTGATGTTATTAGCAGATGGATGTAAATTCCCATTATGAATATAGTTTTGTTAGGGTTTTAGCTTCAGTAGAGCACTAATGATTTTGTTATCATTAATGGTTGACATGAGTAGAGGGAAAAGGGTAAATTGCAGAGAAATTTTATATGTAATGGCTACACGTCCTACTTTTTTGTTTTGTCAATCTGGTAGTACTTTTTTGTCTTTAATATGGAATTTTAGTCAATGTTCTGTAATTATTAACATATCAGAAGAGTGTTAGGCTATCCATGCACGCAGCTTGATTATTGTATTACAAATGCTTTGGATGCTCAGGGGGAAATTTACAATGAGGCTGTTTTGGGAGCTGAGAGATGTTTATTTGGTTTGGGTTAGTGGTACAGTTGGCAGTGGATGGTCCTGGATTGGGATGTATGTCACCATCTAATGTTAATTTGATATGATATAGGGTGTATATTGAGGGGGGCATGGTTTATAGAGTTTTTATGGAAGCATATTGTGTTCTAAAGTTTGTAGAGTTCAATCTTAATTTTGAAGTAATGAATGAAGAAGAGAACAGTGATGGCATTATGGAGGGTTGTGCTAAAACCTAGTTTGTGGTGATAGACTAGTTGAAAAATAATTTCTTTGTGGTGACAGAATATGGTTTATATGAATGTGGCTGGGAAGGGAGGTCAGATGAGCAAGGAAGGAAAGAAAGAAACAAAGAACTATCAGGATTGGTAGGGTTGGAAAGGCCATGGTTGAATGTGAGTGGGGGTATGTGTGGTGGTAATAAAAGTTTGAATGATAGTTGAAGAATAAATGTAGGTATATGCTAATTAGATGATTTAATTGGATAGTTATCTAAATGGGTGTGGCTTTGGATGAATACGTTTAGGCCATGTTTGGTGGGTGGGAATTGGAGGTAGGGTAGGTGAGTGGAGAGAGCCTGAATTAATGAGGGTAAATGGAGCTGGTCACACCATGCATGAATGTAAGGTCACAAAAACAATCAGTGAAATTACCTTGAAACAAAGGTAGATGCTTCCATTTTGCTAATACCAAATATATACACTATTTGTATTTGCATCTTTAGTTTGTAATTTAAATTAATTACATACTATTAATCCAATATCAAGTTATCCTGACTAAAGTTGATATGCAACATTAAAAATTGCACTTATCTGTTTAATCAATTGACTAATGGTAAGAGGTTTCTATGGACTTTGAACTGCTAACTCCATAGACTAGGCTATAACCCCAAGAGCACCAGAACAATGTGAAAAACTAAACCCAAAATGTAGGACTATAGTCCAGGAAAAATAAAATACTGACTTAGAACTGAAAGCACTTAAACAGGCATCTGGGGCAAAGGAGAAATAAAGGGAAGGGAAACAGTGAACTGCTAAAACAATTGATGGATCTTATTTGGAAGGAGAGAGCACCAATGAAGCTGTTGTGGTCCAAGACAATGGAGCAATAATAGTGAACAAAGTTATTTGTTTTGACAGTCAAAATGTATATAAATAATGTATATAAAATATAGCACTCAGACATATGTTCCAACTGCAAACTTCACTGCTACATAAATTATTGGTTTATTTTACTTTCAGGAACTTTTACAGAAAATTAAAAACATAATTTTGTTTTTTGTAACTTAAAGAGAGAATGAGTGCATTTAGTCAATGGTAACTCATGCACAAATACTGGCTCAGAGCTAAAAGTGGCTTAACAAATACCTTGGAAAATCTGAAGAGAGGAGAAAAATAATTAAAGAAGGGAAACCAAGGGCGACTTCCTTGATGGCATTCAGTGACACTGAATAGAGACAGGAAGAGACAAGTAATCGAAGTTAACAAATCTAGAAAAAGTGAAGGAAATATAAGAGAAAGAAATAGTTGAGGAGTAAGAACAGGAAGTAGTAAATCTCAGTGTCTGTTAAGAAGCAGAGAGAAAAAGCTGAATATAAGGGTGGGAATGTATGGCTAGGCTTCTGTAGATCTTCACAGATCAATAGCCTACTAAGTACCTAAGAACCTATGATTATGTGGATGGTTTTATTGCACTTAAAATATACCAGTCATGCTGCAGTATTATAAAACAGAATGCAATACAGTAAATTCATTTCTAAAAACAAATTTAGACAGGACAAAAGAGAAAATGAATGACTGCGATGGCAAAAGTCTATTCAACAGTGGTAAGAAGGGCATTTTATATTGCTCATCTCATAAGTAAGGACATTGCCTCCAAAAAAAAAGAGGTTATGACTCTCCTGTACTCTTCCCTCACCAGGCCAATAATAGAGTATGACACTTACTTTGGTATCTTCCTTTTGAAACACCTGCAGCAACTGGAGAGACCACAAATGTCCCTTACAAAGAAAATTCAGGGTCTTCAAGATCTGTCTTATGTGGAAAGATTGAAATCATTGTCACTTTACTCTGTGTCATACAGACTGCTCAGATGTGATGTTTGCCTTACATACAGAGCAATCTCTGACCCAGCTGTAATGGAATTCTGTACATTCACAAGTCAAATGGCATACGGGTACTCGCTCAAAGGACCTTAACCTGGCATGTGATATCAACAGAATTTGTTGGATTATCAGATTTGTCTCACAGAGGTTGCCCCACTTTTGGAACAAGCTTCGTATTCATGTTAAACAAAGCCCCTCATTGGCCCTATTTAAACATAATTGGGATGATTGGATGGGTAACTGAAAATTCACCCTGGGGGTTCCACCTGTGTCCCTCTTGGACAGGAGCAATAGGTGCTGATTTTAGTGTCTGCTTGAACCAGACAGCCTTGGGAACATGGGTTGAACTTGTCTATGCTTGCAAGGGACTTGGGGCCTTTAGCCTAGTAACCTCCTATGACCCTATGAGCCTATGAACAGCCTCCACCCACCCCACAATGTAACAAAACTGCAAAAAAATCACAGATATAAAAAAATACAAACATGCATTGTATCCTGTACTGTGAGAGGTAATGAATTGTAATCCACCTTTAAAGTAGACATGTGAAGCCTTATCAAGTGATAAAACATTGATTGAATTTCAATTAATGCGGACATTGAACAGCAATGGTAACATAAGAGAAAGCTAATCATAGTAAATAACTTAACTATTTCAGTTGTGTAATTGCATAAATAACTCAAGGAGGCTGTAATATGTTTTGGTTGTAAACTCATAGTAAGAGGAGTTTAGCTATATTGCAAAATGCGCTTCTCTGATCCTGTAGAGATCACATTTAATAATTCATAGATACTCCTAGGCCATTAAAAACAATAATAGATTTTCAGAAAAAAATGAGTATTTACTCAATTATAAAAGGAAAATACTTGATCATGTAAATAAATCTAGTACCATATGCACATATTTGGGTTATTTGTATTTAAATTAAAAGGGCTAAAAATGTCACGGGAATGTATAGTTAGGCTTCTGAAGAACCTCACAGATCAAAACCCTACTAAGTACCTATGAACCTATGCCAATACTATAACAGTAGTAATTGTTGTCAATAACTAAAAACATTTCTGCTTTTGCCTTTTAAGGGACTGTAGCAAACACTGTCTTCTGTATACACAGAGGGTCCTTGTATGAGCAAAATATATATTATTGTAAGTACAATGAATATTAAGTAGACTAACTCACAATGGCTGTATATTATCTTTTTGCTGCATTTGCTAAATCATAAAATATTAATTTATAGATGAAATGCCTGCAATATGAGTGTTTATAAGACTAAAGTGTTTATAAAATGTCATCAATACTAGTAATTGTACAAAGGAAGATACATCAGACATTGACATTATCAATAAGCACATTCTATGTCACACAGTGATACACAAAGTGGTTAATCCAGTACCCTTACTTTGGGTAAAAAACACCCAAGTTCAGGGTTAAGCTCATTTATAATAATGATTAAGCAAACTCCACAAAATAAGAAGACTTCTTTTTCATCATAATCTAATACAAGTTTGTAAGTAAAATGTTTTATGGGTATTTTGGCTACACTGAAACATAAACAAATACAGATAAACCAAACACTGTATTACTGGGACATTAACAATGCAAAGTATCTTAGATGTTTGCAGCAATGACCCAATAAATGTTTATGTTTAGCTATGTTAATAAGCACATTCTGGGAATGACTCCCAGCTGGATAGGTAATGCTCTCTGACATTTAAAAATTAGACACCTTGTACCACACAGTTAAATTTAGACTTTCATAAATTAATTTAAAGTTAATACATCAGCACACATTAAACATGTTTCTTTGTTTTACAGATCAACCTAAAATTAAAAAAAGTCCAATTTATTTTATAAAGGAGTTCAAGGAGTGACAGAGTAATGACAACTTGAAAAAAATCTTACAATGGTAGTTACAAATGCAATACTTGAAAGCATTTTAAATATCTAAAAGAATTGCCATCTGCATACAGTATAAATATAATTATAGCCACAACAACTCCTTTAGTACAGAGGTTGTAAAATCCATACAGATAATCTCTCCTGTTGTAAAGGGTGGTAACCAATATATACTGGTATTTCAAGATACATTTTAAAATGGGTTGAAGTATTGCTGTCTATAAATATTACAGTTTAATTGCAACCAGACTGCTTTTCATATTTAAGTATGTATATTTTCACAGTTTTTGTTTAAGTTCATAAAGGGCTACAAACTATATTTCGTGAGACAAACTGGCAGCCGGATATTTTTTTGGGGATTCAATAAGCCCTACACAGTAGCAATGAATTTTAGATTCAGTAAGTGCCGTGTAGAGGTGCGCACCCCCGTGAAATAATGGTAAACACTGTGGCTTGCTAATTACAACATAAGCAGCTGAACTGCATGCTAATCAACCAGTCCAAGATGGAGGAGCTATTGAACATTGCTATAAAGCATCCATGTAGACTGAGAATTCCAAAACATATTGGAACACAGCCACAGAAAGCCACCTACACAGACAGAATGTTATAGGCTACTGCTACATTAATTCATTTGTATGTTCTACAGGCTGAAGCCAATGCTGCTGCTGCTAATAGGCCTAGGCTGAGAAGGAGAAGAGATTTCAGGCCCTGTTTAACTTTTTACAACCTACATGATATGGAAATTGAAAAGTGCTACAGGGTGGACAGGTACATAGTACAAGAACTCTACGATCTCTGCCACCCTCAATGCAGGACCAGAGCCAACTGAGGGGAACCCATCCCAGTGGAGACAAAGGTATGTGTAGCCCTTATAATCTTAGCTACAGGTACCTTTCAGAGATCAACAGGGGACACTCTGGGGTGTCACAGGCATCAGCATCCAGGATCCTCCACCAGTTCCTGAATGCTATGCTACAACATGACAGTGACCACATATATTTTCCCCATAGTTCTGAAAGAGGACCAGAAATACGCAGTAGTTCTACCCTGTAACACACTACCCTGAAGTACTGGGTATCATAGACTGCACACAATTAAAAATGAAGGGATCACCTGAGGAAAAGGATAGGCTGTACATAAAAAGAAACGGCTACCACTCTATCAACTGTCAAGTTCCAAGTTGTGTGCAATGCCAAGTGAATCATCTTGAATATGTATGCTGACAACCCTGGTAGTTACCACAACTCACATATCTTGCACACCTCCCAACTGTATCAAATGTATCCCACAGGGTCATTTACTGGAGGATGCAAGCTATGCACTGGAACTGTGGCTGATGACACACATCCACGGAAGAATGGTATATAGAGGCACATGCTCAAACCAGAAATATCATAGAACATGTATTTAGGCTGCTGAAGTCACAGTTCTGGTGCTTAGATGCATCTGGGAGAGTCCTGCAGTACAATCCAAGGACATGTTCAACAATATTCACAGTATGTGACATGCTATACAACATAATCCTGAGGAAACAGATTCAGCAGGGGGAAGGGGCACCACCAAGACCAGGGTCACTGGAGCCACAGGCAGATGAGTCAGAGGGGGAACCATCAGCCGCTGTGGGTGTAGGCAGACATAGGCATGCTCAGTATGCCCTTGCATTGGCTAAGAGACAATGCATAGCGCACTCACTCACTCACCACCTAGGGGCCTAAAACCTTCCTTCTACTCACATACAAATAGTAACATTGATGCCAGACAACTCAAACAAACATTAGCTCCCCGTGTATTGACTGTGTACTGCTTACATCAGAAAGAGTCAGCCCTGAACTAAAACTGTGGCAATTGCTGCATTTACAAGGTAAGTCATGAACCTGGACTGTATTGTTTAATAATATGAATGTATAGCATATCCTTGTATTTCATTAGTTGGCATGGTAAGCAAGAAAAAGGATGGAGATTTGTACAGAAATTACCTTAACATGTCACAGCAGAAACTTGTTTGATTTATATGTAGCCATTTCTAAGTAGTAGGCTGCAGGCATCAAAGATTCGCACAGTCATACCTCTCTAAAGTAATGATGATCACCGCATGCCCCCAGTTTAGCACCTTATGTTTGTACTGGAAAATCATTAAAGAGAAAAGTTATAAAGTAACGATGCACATTGCAGTTTCTGATTTCACAGCCGTCACAAGAGCATTCACTATAAAGTTGGAAAATTTCGATGAAGGCCAATATAAGATAAAGCTACAATTACCAGTTAAACACTACAAAACTACAAATGCCGCTATACTAAGCACTAAGTTAGCTATGCACCCTGAGCATCAGACGCAAATATTATGTATCCCTAAATCCAAAAGACAGAATACAGGGATATGGCACAGTTATCATCACTTGCACAGGGTGTTTTGTGTGTGTGTGTGTGTGAGGGGGGGGGGCAGGAAGCCTAGGCTGACACAAAAGGTCAATGAGTGTGTGTGAGTAAGAAAGAGACGCAAGCAGGCATTTGGATAAACCAACAAATGGCCAGTCAGATAAAATTAGTAACTGGTGTGTGTGTGTGTGTGTGTGTGTGTGTGTGTGTGTGTGTGTGTGTGTGTGTGTGTGTGTGTCTCTGTGTCTCTTTGTGTCTGTAGGGGTCCTCCAGGTGAAATTGTTGTATGAGTGTCTACACGAGCACAGCCAAGCTCTCGGCTGGCTCTACATCTTGGTAAGTCAGGCAGGTATGTCACACAGGTATGAGCCATGCATGCTAGTGATGGCAATTTATCATGGTCTTCCCCCACTATGAGAACTGGCTCTTACAGGAGTTGCACTGGCACATCCATCCCACATTCAGATGTAGTGTTGCTATCTCAATGTGACTGATGTCTGCTGGATGAGCTCCCTTCATGGGGACACCCAGGACCATGACCCCATGGTCTGCCAATTCTGGGTGTGGACAGCACACTTACTGATAAATCACTGGAAGTACTGCCACTATGGGAGCATGATTGGTCACACCCATGATGGCTGACAGTAGATGATGTGGCTGACCTATGCACATGAGGATGCCATTCCTTTCAGCAGATGTTCCATCACAAACAATGCTCACTCCATGACAGACACCCCTCAGTCCATCACAGACACCCCTCATTCCAACATGTTATTCATCTAGTCCATAGAATCGGCAACACGGTGGAGGCAGTCATGGATGTCATTCTGTGTCACATCTACAACCCTTAGCATTTGTCTGCAGCACCTATGGAAACATACCTGTCTCCATGATGGCCCTAAACATATGCTGAGTGGCACAGGAACAGACACCTACACCAGGTGGAGGAGGGATAACAGGCCCCATCTGAGCACACCATCAACCCTCCTGCATGGTACCTCAGTCACACTTTGGCTATGGACAGAGTCAACAAGAACTGAAGTTGCAGTAGCCACACTCCCCCCTGATCAATGGCATTGCCCTCTACCTGTCTAATATCTGAGGGGTCACTGGAATGGGTAGGCATTGGCCTACTGGCTATGTCTGATGGAATTGCAGGGGATGGCTGTATATCAACCTCAGTGTCAGATTCAACCTCTGCATCCCCAACTTGCCTCAGTTTGGCCACCATCATCATCAGAGTTTGCTGATACACTGACATCAGGTGGTAAAGGGCTCAAACCTCAGTTTGGCAACCATTATCATCAGAGTCTGCTGATACACTGACATCAGGTGGCAAAGGGCCTACACTCCCACTGTCATGATCACCTGTGATAAAAGTAACAAACACAGGAAAAAATTAATATCTATACTACTGTAGTCCAAAATATGCTAACAACGTAACAAAGCTGGTACTATTACAGACAGTACAGCAATGTACACAATAGGTCTAATATCAACAGCACACAATAAAATATTTCTTTAAATTGCTCAGCAGTACTGACATAAAAATGTATGGCTTACCATCTGCAGATGAGATACTTCTCTGCAATCCAGATGGTCCTGGAAGAAATTAAGCAAGAGGTAAGAGCAACATCATCACAATTAACACTAACACAGGGGGTAATAATTTTACCTCTTAATATGTTCATTCATTATACTTTCAACAAGAACATGGTGAACACCTGCAACCTAATAAATGTAGCAATCTTCAATCCTCCCCAAACAAAAGACATGTGACACAGTAGTAACTTATTGATTACAACAGTATTCAAGTGTTGAGATACCAAAGCCTACTTGCAAGCTTCTCTTAGGATGTGCTGGCTGTCTCTCAGACTGTTGCTGTGACATCCAGCACATGCTGTACTGCACTCTTCTGGGTGCTGTCTGGATTCCTGGTATTGGCCAGGAGCTCTTTATTGGGTGTTAGTGGTGGGTCCCTATCAGGCTCTGCCCCAGTAACCATCTGGTCACAGGCCACGGAAGCTACTCTCCTCTCTGCTGATGTGATCATGTCAGTGGCCCTGTGGTGCACCTGCTCGTATGTCCTGCAGTGGCTAGCCACAGCATTCAGATTATCCACTATCTGTTACCAAATTTGCATCCTATGTGCCATATCTCCCCATCCCCTTTCCAGCAGAAAAATATCATGTTGCGTAAAGACATACACTATAACCTGGTTCTTAGCATCGCTGAATGGGGGGGGGGGCTCAAAAGATTGACACACCTGAGTGACATACTTCTTGGTGTCCTAAAAGTCAAAAGAAGGATAATACACATAAGTATCACATAACTATTAAATAATTGTTTCCAGATAAAACAGAAAAGGTGGAGAAACACACACCACTCTACAGATGTGAAATACAAACAACAGGTAGGATGCAAAACAAAGAGAGTAACAAGAGCAACATGTCCTTGTTTGTGCCATAACAGTAGCTCACCTTTGCACGGCCCACATAAGAACAGTGTACCCTTATTTGTGCACTGCAGGCTGCAGCAGGTTAGATCTAAAAGTGTTATATGTAAGGTTAGAAATGTAAGTAAGCAGCACACAATACACAGGTTATGTTCCTTGATATCCAACCTACTTTTCATTTACTGGCAACTGCATATGATATTATCTCCACTTAATATCCTCAAACATATTAAGGCCAGTGATATATAATGGATTACACATTGCATGTCTCAGATTACTGGTTAGATAAATGAAGAATGGCCAACAAACGCAGAAATGTAAGACAGAGCTGTATATATGGAGGCAGTAACCATGACAGGTTAGTTGTGTGATCACTAGGTGCACTACATCCAAACATAATAAATATACAGATAAGACTTGTATGGTTTGATATCACTGTAGATGTTGCTGAATTTGGTTGTGTGCAGAGTGAGTTCAGTTGTTTGCTGAAGAGCTGTTTGTGTATCAAAGAGGGCTAAGGCACCCACCCTGTGTTGTGAAGGTGCATTGGAGAGTTTGAATTCAGATCTATGTAGACATTCCTGATGTGAGCCATCATTTTCTTGTGTGTATGTCATGCATTGATTTTCCTCATTTCAACTACTTTCCCCTTTTTTCTTTTGCACCTTTTCGGTCTTTGTCTATTTTTTTTTTTTTTGGGAGGAGCACTGATTGCAATAGGTGGCACTTAGTGCAATCACCAGAATGAAGGAAATGAATGCCGGGTTTGGTAGTGCTTATGTAGTTTGCACAAAGTGTGGCAGTGTGCAACATGGACAACTGGATCTCCCCGGAAGCAGACATGAGCCAGACATCTAAAAATAGAAACTGGATACATTCAATTAATGCTAATGGGCATTGCACAAACCCATTAAAAATTAATAGTAAAATAGGATAATGTCATGTAACTAATCCTGTGGCAGCAGGTGTAAGTTTAGGCCTGGAGTACAGATGGTCTTGGGTTCTAATACAGGGTGTGCAACCTTTTTTTTCACTGTTGTGACATTGCAGTCTATAGCAATGAACTGAAAGATAGACAAGTGTTATTTCAACCTTACCTTCTTGTGGCAACAGATGTAACTGTAGGACTACCATACACATGATTCTGGGTTCAAATACAGAATATTCCATGCACTTTTACTGTTGTTCCACTTCCCATTAAAGTCACTCTCACTTACAACACTTGAGATAGTGGAGCTGATATTAATTATATGTATGAGGGCTGACACACTAGTATTGTGTCAGTTATTTCATTATTTATCTATGTATTATCACATTTATTATCAGATGTATGACTGTGGGTATACTGTGTACAATATTCCTATAAGTAGAATTCTGCTGTCTGGACTGACATGACCTTCACATTTGCCTAACACACATGCACAATTTCCTTTACATCCAATAACCTTGGAATTGCAATTGCAATTAAGTAATGCCTCACTGCTTGGCACTGTTGCACTTCACTTACCATCACACAAAAACTGTGCTTGGGGGTGCGCACTGCCGAGCACCTTGTTTGTGAAATGGTAAGTGAAGCACAACCTTCAAACAGTGTATGCACTCCCATTAAATGTGATAACTGGAACTGGTGGGAAAGCATCACACTCCATTGCTCTAGATCCATGGTAAACATGGCAGGTGTTTGTGGGGAATGTGCCAGGCTTAGGGCACACAGGTGAGGTGTCCAGGGGTCGAAGATTTTTATTTGACTCAGTTAAGAACCACAGTGACAGGCTTTTGCTGAGGGACTATTCTGGCTCCCAATATAAGTCAGAGGTTCCAGGCATTAATGAATTTATTTCTATCTCTAGTGAGCTTAAAAGAAGGCACAATATGGTGTAGTGGAGTCAAAAGAGTAGCTCACCACAATTTTATGATAGAAAATGTTTATTATGTATGACGAATGTTTCTTTACTAAGGTTTTACTTTATGCATACGGTGTGTAAAATCAAGGTTTATTTAACGTGTACATTTTGATATTGGTTGTCACTTAAAGAGTTAATGCACTGGATTTTAAAAATGACTTACTTGTTTTTTAAAGTAATTGGTTGACCAGGAAGGTGGAGTTCCCTTGCTGGTATATTTAATTGAGTAATTTCCTCTATTTGTGTTTCTGATGATGTCTATTTTTTGATGAAAGCGCTAAACCATGGTTTTATTTTATCTTACTAAAAGTTTTCTACATCTTTATACTTTTGTGGATATACTTTTTGTGGTGTACAACATTTGGACTACCAGTTTGCTGGAGTGTTTACTATTTTTTTATGCTTTCCGGGGTTATCTGTACACTTTTCTTGATTTTAAGTCAGAGGCTTGGCATAGTTTAGCCTGGGCTGTATCCAGTGCCACCGGTATCCCTGTAGATCAATGTAGACATCATTACAATAACCTACAGAGGAGAAAGAGAGATATATTCAACCACTGGATCACTGAATTTAGGACACAGGACATCCCACACCTGTGTAAGTATCATCTACAAATAGTACTTGTAAGACTTAAAAAGCTGAATATAGGCAAGACTGGTATTCATAATGGTCTTCTGTTCTGTTCTGTTTTTTTCCACAGCTGTCAGTGATCATGAATACAGTATCTGAACCCATGGGGATAGATTGGCGAGGATGAGGGAAAGTTAAAGATAGCTTTTTTGGTATTTTATAGAGCTGCATCAAATTGAGCATGAATATCTCAACTGTAAAAGCAAGTATACATGCATTAGTCTGTAGCACAAACCAAGAGTACAATATTAGAGTTTAGCCAGAGATTGTGGGTTCAAATACCACTCTTCCCAACTATACAAAACTATTAATTCTTCAATAATATTTAAATTAAATTAAATTAAAACCTCTATACCAGTGGCACAAATGCCCTGCTGTAATCTATGTAATTGGAACATGTATATGTGCAATATATGCACATGTCAAGGATTACTTGCTGCAATCTGTAGTATAGTGTGAATCTGTTAGGTGGTAGTAGTCTTAAATGCAAAAGTTAAGATAATAAATTCAAATAATTGTATTATTGGTTCATAGGTTCATAGTGTTTACTAGGCTAATGGCCCTGAAGCCTTTACAAGCCTAGCCCATAGGATTACCCTGGCATCATGTCACCTGACCTTAGTTCCCAGTGCCTCTGTCGAGTAAAGCCACTGGAGTGATCCCTGGGGTGAATTTTCTATTTCCCATCCACTCATCAAGATTTCTGTTGAAGAGGGCCAGTGAAGTGCTATGCTTGACATGTATGGGAAGTCTATTCCATAGAATGGGCAGTCTCTGGGTTATGAACCTGTCCCTCCAGCATGTTCTGTTGATTGTGGTAATGAAGTTGAGGTCTCTGGAGCATGTGATGCAGAGGGATTGTGATTTCTTTAGATGCAGCATTTCTAACAGAGCTGGGTCAGACATGGCTTTGTAAGTCAAGCAGTGATCGCCTCTAAGTAGGCGATATGAGACAGAGAATAGTTGGAGTCTTTTGAGTTTGTCCATATAGGACAAATATTTTAGGCCTAGGATTCTCTTTGTGAGGTACTTTTGCGGTCTCTCCAGTTTTTGCAGGTGTTTAATGAGGTACGTGCCAAATGGGGCATTGTACTCAATGATTGGCCTAATGAAGGAAGAGTAGAGGGACACAGTGACCTCTTTCTTCCTGGATGCAAAACCCTTAGTAATGAGATGTGCCACATAGAAGGGCTTTCTTACCACAGTTGCAATGTAGTGGTCAAAAGAGAGGTTGCTGTCAACCTGTGTTCCCATATCTCTTATAACACCTTCTGTGTTCAGTGGACAACCATCGTTGTGGTAATTCATGGGAACCGGGTTTTTCCCAAAGGGGATGATGACACAATTTTTGCCATTGAGCTTAAGGCCATGGTTGTCATTGGTCTCAGTGAGGCCTTTCTGTAGGATGTTTCAACATCACATGAGGAGTTAATAATAGCTCCCAACTTGCAATCATCTGCAAACCTTGTCAGCCAGCGTCCCTTCGTGTTGGCTTGGACTTCAGAGAAGTAGATACCAAACAGGAGAGGACCCATAACCGAACCCTGTGGAACTTCACTTTTGACTGGTCTGATTTGGAGTTAGCTACTTTCACACTGTGGGTTCTACCTGTGAGTCACTTTGCAACCCATCTAGTGATTTAGGATTTTATGCCTAGCTTAGTGAATTTTTCTATGATTCCTGAGTGGGGAATGGTATTAAAGGCCTTGGCCAGATCAAGGTAGGCTGTATGAACCACCTTGTCTTCATTCACAGCTCTGGTGACTGACTCAAAGAAGTCGACCAAGTTGAGCAGGCATGATCTACTCTTCACAAAACCAAACTTTGTGGGATCCAGAGTTTGGATATTCCCTATATCCTTGTTTATTAGGTCCATGATGATGATGAGTTACATAGCTTTGCATATCAGACTTGTCAGGCTAATGGGATGATAGTTCCCAGGGTCTGTAGTCACTCCTCCTTTGTGGAGAGGGATGACTGTAGCAGTGCACCATTCGGTAGGGACAAAGTCTGAGATGAGGCTGCGATTGAACAGGGCACACAGATGAGGTGCCAGTTCACTCTGTAGTTTACGTAGAACACAGCCAGGGATATTGTCAGGTCCCATAAAAAGCTGTATTCTTGGCTTGGACAATGCTGTTTTATCCTGTGCAGCAGTTATACTGGGTGCCTAGCAATCTACTGGTATTGTGACTGGTCCTTGGGGGGGGGGTAAAGTTGGCACTGAATGTGTTGGCCAGTATATTGGCAATATCTTTTGGCTCGGTATAGGAGGTAACATTGTGCAGTAGCTCAGTGGAGATTCCTTACATAACTATAGAAGGCTTTGTGGTTGTCTTTACTATCTGCTGCAATTCACTTTCATATCTAACTTTAGAGGATTTGATGAGGGATCTCAACTTTTCGTTGAGGCTGATAAGAGAGTTTTTCCACTCTTGGGACTTCACCTTATTCCGCATCAGTTTCCTGCTTCTGTTGTAGAGTTTGTTTATGGCAGGGGACCACCAGATTGGCTTCCTTTTTTGGAAGAGAGTGTCTTGGTTCTATTGGGTATGGCAAGATCCATGCATTTGTGTATGTGCTCATACAGTGCGTTGGTGTATGATTCGGTGGTCATGCAAGCTATTCTCCATTTGCATGGGTGCCGTGAAGTTATCCACCTCTGTTTTTAGGAGCCCAAAGTTAGCTTTGGAAAAGTTTTTCATGGTGGTTACCTTTGCGGGAGGGTGGGAGGGATCTGGATTTCCAAAGTGATTAGTTTGTGGTCAGATCTAATCAGGGAGGAGTTGACTACTGGTATAGAGCAATGATCACCCATGTTAGTAATGACCAGATCAAGGATGTTGCTATCTGTAGTGGGGGTAAGAATGAGCTGGTCCAGGGCATTGGAATTAATGAATTCCAGGAAACGTTGGGCAAGTGTATTGGTACATGAGTAGTTTTCCCAGTTAATAGAGGGGTAGTTGAAGTTGCTCAATATGAGAGTGATAGATTGGACCCTAATATTCTCCAGGGTGATTAGGAACATGGAGTGTGAGTCTTCGGACATCATTGGGGACCTATAGCAGGCTACAACCTGAATCGCTGTCTTACCCTATGTTAGCTGCACCTGAAGTATCTCAGATGTGTTATGTTGGACTACCAGTCTGAAGGTGTGCTCATCCTTTATGAATATGAAAACACCACCATCTTTGGAGCTTCAGTCTATGTTCTGGGGCCGAAAGGTGTGAAATGAGTAATAGCCTGGTAGTGCAGTGGTGCTTTCTGCTGCCTTGAACCAGGTCTGTGTTATGGAGAAATGCTGATGTTCTCCATTTTAAGGAGTGCTTTGAGTGAGTGCATTTTGAGATTTAGACTTCTAGCATTGAGTAGCATGACCCTCAGATTGCATTTGTTTCTAGCTGTTACAGTGGTAATTTGGTCTTTGGAACACCACCTAAAAAAGGCACTATAGGGGTGGCAAGAGTCTTGGCCAGTGTCCGGAAGCCCAGGGGTGACAGATGCAGGCTATCTCTGGCAAATCATCGAGGTCTGTCAATCATGTCAACCCAGGCAGACAGATACTGGATCCCCTTGAAATGACACCAGAAACTTAGCCAATTGTTGAAATCAATCATTTTATGCTTGTACTGTGGTATAATTCTGGGTGATGGTAGGATACTGCTCAGGGCTAGGGTCATACTGACCTGGGCTACATAATCCGAGAGCTTCTCCATGTCTCTTTTCATTTAATCCAGAGAGGTCCATCTCAGGTCATTCACACCCACATGTACAATGATAGAGTCATATTTGTACCTGTTGTTGAGGGACCCGAGTGCGTGTGTTATGTGATGGATCCTGGTGCCTGACATGCAGCTAACTGCTACTTTCTCCTTATTCAACCTAGTGAGTGGGACATCAGTGTGTCACACAATCGAGTCACTTATGACTAGTTTGTTGGGCTTGCTGTTTTGCTAGGTCTATATCATGTTGTCGAAGTTTTAAATGTTCAAACGTCATATGGTTGACACTATATGATCGAACACTTAAAAGTTTGAACATGTCGATGGAGATCTCTGTATAGTGTGGAATGGGAAAACTTCCCTTTTCTGCACTGTAGTGCGATCTTGGAGCTGGTATATTTAAACAGTGGGGGTGGGAGGCAGCCCCAAACATGGGGGGTGCAGGGGGCTTGCCCCCCTGCTTAAACCATTCAGGTAGGTTTTTTCTTTGGTTTATTTTTGTTTTTTTACATTTTCAAACTTTTAAAAGTTCAGTCATATAGTGTCGACCATATGATGTTCGAACTTTTAAAAGTTCAATCATGCAATATAGATGCAGTTTGCCTTAGGGGCTTTGGTTGAGTGGTACACTGTTTATTAGAGTTATGTATCTCATGATTAGTGTTGTGTTGTGGTTGAGTGTGTTTCTGCCTTGGAGGTCTCTGCTGTTTGGATAGATTTTTATTGAGAGCCTCTACAAAGGTGGTTGTGTGGTTTGTGTTTTTATGTGAAGACAGTGCTGGTGTGTGTTCTGGAGGGCTATGTGTTTCATGTGGTGTGGTGCAAATGTTGACCTTCTCCTATTGACCAGCTATTCCGGTCTTGGCTGGAGAGTGCATGGCTTCCAGTTTGGATATATAAGTGCATGTCTCGCAAGTCTGAGTGTTGGGAGGTAAGAGGAGAGGGCTGTCAGTGTACATGAGGCAGCTGCTACATTGCCTCAGGATGCCCAAGTTCACCAGGTTAATAGGAGAAAGCACAGGGAACTGACCTTTAGACATGCCTGGAGGGGTGGGCACTAATAATAAGTATTGGAGCTGTTTTCTTGTAAAATGTTTAGTGCTGGTAGCACTTTTGTATGCTATAATAATTGCTACAAGAAGTCTGGTAAAGTGATAGACTAATAAGCTAGTAAAAGTGCAGGAAAGGAGATAACTAGCAGATCTAAGGGAAAAATTAAAGAGCAGACTATGGCACTGCTCAGAAGTTTTCAAACAGTCCTGGATACAGCAGATATGTATCTGGACTAGACTAGTTACAGGAAAGGTGGGAAACAAATGCAAATGTGGGCTTTCAAACCAGAAAGTTGAAAGAGATGGAAAAACTGCCCAAACGGCCAATAAACTAGAATTTCTGGGCCATAAACCACTCCTCTTGTGGTAGATAGGCTACCTAGTGCTTACCACTCCCACTGATAAGCTAGAAGGCTTCCCTGCAACACAGAAAGGCTTGGGGAGCTCATAAGCTTGCAAACAGTCTTAGATACAGAAGCTTAGAGGCAGTCCTGAATATAGCCAGTCTGTATCTAGACTAGATTAGTTACAGGAAAGGCAGGAAACAAGCCTAGATTTTTTTTATACAGAAAAGCAGCTAAAACAGCACTAAAACAATTCAAGTGCAGTGCAAGCTAGCACACAAGTGTGTAGCAATATTAAAGCAAATACAGTTTAAATAAATGCAATGTATTCAAAATGTGTTCTGAACTGAATTCAATTATTGTTTTATTCAGCTCTAAACAGTTAAAAAGTGCCAAAAAATGTACTTATCAGCTGAGAAGCGCACTCAGTCAGAACACAGGGAGATTCTAGGAAAGTTGTTTTTTAGTAAAGGAGGAACAGAAGATAATTCAAGGTTATGAAACTAAGTGGGTTGGCCTTCTCAAATGTTCTCTCTGTATTAGGTAGAATGACCTAATGACAATAGACTGGGAGGAGTGTTCCAGATCAAATTTACACTAGGGGCAGGCAACTGCAAAGCCACCAAGTATAAGAATGCATTGTATGTCTCATTTGAAGGTAATAATCTTATTTCATTTCTTCTTTCATCCCAACCCTTATCTCTCTTTTTTTATTTTACTTTTTATTTCATATTTTTATAATAAAATATTTTTGTTCAAGTTTTTTTATTTTATTTTATTTTCGTTTATGAATATTTTATTTTATTTTTATATTATTTTGTTTTATTGTAAAACATAATTATTTTCTTTTATTTTTATTCTATTTTATTTTATTTTATTTTTTATTTCTTTTTCTAATGTTATGTGCTCCACAGAACATTGGGGTAGGCCTAGCCCCCCCCCTGCACTGGCTCCAGCACCGATGCCCAGCAAGTCTGGGAGCCAACCTATCAGCACTGCCTCTGCTGCCCCTGCACTACCTGTACCCTCAAGCAGTCCTGCCCTGGAGGCTGGTTCAGTGGTACCCCTTGGGAGCAGTGGCAGAGGTGGTGATTTTATCACCTGCACTGAGTTTGGTGCATGTCTATGCCGGCTGCAGAGGATGCTCTCCCTCATTTTGTGAAGTACTAGGATGAGGAGAAGGAGACATCAAGCACTCCAGCCAGAGGCAGAGTGAAATGACAGTGATGAGAGTCCAGTGGGTGAGGACTCAGTTCTCACTGTCACTCAACTTGACAACAGTGGGTTCGGAATGTCCCCTCACCCCAATCATGGTGTCCCCCAACCTTTTGTGTCCATCACAACATGGATGTGTGGGACAACAAGTGTGTGTGTCTAAGCAGAAGTGTGTATCCTGCAGTTACAGTTACAGTCCCATGGAGTGACATTATTTTATTGCTTGCACATGCCTACACATCCACTTCATGCAGGTCTCCCAACATCTCTCCAACATGCACTGCCAATGTCATGCACTGCTAATGTCATGCACTATAAGCTGGCCTGCAGCCTTGCAAAAGTCAGACTTGTGCCATGGCAGTTGTATAAAATTCGGTAGTCTGTATACTTAGATAGGTAGGGGTTCTGTTCTCACTGCAGTCAACTGTGTGTGTTTGTGTGTGTGTGTATGTCTAGCCAGAAAACCAGCAGTTAGTATCCTGCAATTAGTATTCCAATCTGATGAATTGACAGTATTTTGATACTTGCACATGCCTACAAATCCGTTTTAAGCAGGCCTCCCAACACAGTATTGTGTTCTGTAGTCTCTTTACTTAGATAGTTAGGGGTTCTGTTCTCACTACAGTCAACTGTGTGTGCATGTGTGTGTGTGTCTAACCAGAACAGCAGAAGTGTGCATCCTGTAGTTACTACTTCAATCCCATGGATTGACAGTATTTTGATGCTTGCACATGCTTACAAATCCATTTCATGCAAGCCTCCCAACTTCTTCTCTCCAACATGCACTGTTGATGTCATCCACTATCAGTTAGCCTACAGCCATGTAAAATTCTAGCTTGTGCTGTGGCACTTTCATAAAGCTTTGTGGTTGTCTTTACTATCTGCTGCAATTCACTTTCATATCTAACTTTAGAGGATTTGATGAGGGATCTCAACTTTTCGTTGAGGCTGATAAGAGAGTTTTTCCAGTCTTGGGACTTCACCTTATTCCACATCAGTTTCCTGCTTCTGTTGTAGAGTTTGTTTATGGCAGGGGACCACCAGATTGGCTTCCTTTTTTGGAAGAGAGTGTCTTGGTTCTATTGGGTATGGCAAGATCCATGCATTTGTGTATGTGCTCATACAGTGCGTTGGTGTATGATTCGGTGGTCATGCAAGCTATTCTCCATTTGCATGGGTGCCGTGAAGTTATCCACCTCTGTTTTTAGGAGCCCGAAGTTAGCTTTGGAAAAGTTTTTCATGGTGGTTACCTTTGCGGGAGGATGGGAGGGATCTGGATTTCCAAAGTGATTAGTTTGTGGTCAGATCTAAGCAGGGAGGAGTTGACTACTGGTATAGAGCAACGGTCACCCATGTTAGTAATGACCAGATCAAGGATGTTGCTATCTGTAGTGGTGGTAAGGATGAGCTGGTCCAGGGCATTGGAATTAATGAATTCCAGGAAACGTTGGGCAAGTGTATTGGTACATGAGTAGTTTTCCCAGTTAATAGAGGGGTAGTTGAAGTTGCTCAATATGAGAGTGATAGATTGGACCCTAATATTCTCCAGGGTGATTAGGAACATGGAGTGTGAGTCTTCGGACATCATTGGGGACCTATAGCAGGCTACAACCTGAATCGCTGTCTTACCCTATGTTAGCTGCACCTGAAGTATCTCAGATGTGTTATGTTGGACTACCAGTCTGAAGGTGTGCTCATCCTTTATGAATATGAAAACACCACCATCTTTGGAGCTTCAGTCTATGTTCTGGGGCCGAAAGGTGTGAAATGAGTAATAGCCTGGTAGTGCAGTGGTGCTTTCTGCTGCCTTGAACCAGGTCTGTGTTATGGAGAAATGCTGATGTTCTCCATTTTAAGGAGTGCTTTGAGTGAGTGCATTTTGAGATTTAGACTTCTAGCATTGAGTAGCATGACCCTCAGATTGCATTTGTTTCTAGCTGTTACAGTGGTAATTTGGTCTTTGGAACACCACCTAAAAAAGGCACTATAGGGGTGGCAAGAGTCTTGGCCAGTGTCCGGAAGCCCAGGGGTGACAGATGCAGGCTATCTCTGGCAAAGCATTGAGGTCTGTCAATCATGTCAACCCAGGCAGACAGATACTGGATCCCCTTGGAATGACACCAGAAACTTAGCCAATTGTTGAAATCAATCATTTTATGCTTGTACTGTGGTATCATTCTGGGTGATGGTAGGATACTGCTCAGGGCTAGGGTCATACTGACCTGGGCTACATAATCTGAGAGCTTCTCCATGTCTCTTTTCATTTAGTCCAGAGAGGTCCATCTCAGGTCATTCACACCCACATGTACAATGATAGAGTCATATTTGTACCTGTTGTTGAGGGACCCGAGTGCGTGTGTTATGTGATGGATCCTGGTGCCTGACATGCAGCTAACTGCTACTTTCTCCTTATTCAACCTAGTGAGTGGGACATCAGTGTGTCACACAATCGAGTCACTTATGACTAGTTTGTTGGGCTTGCTGTTTTGCTAGGTCTATATCATGTTGTCGAAGTTTTAAATGTTCAAACGTCATATGGTTGACACTATATGATCGAACACTTAAAAGTTTGAACATGTCGATGGAGATCTCTGTATAGTGTGGAATGGGAAAACTTCCCTTTTCTGCACTGTAGTGCGATCTTGGAGCTGGTATATTTAAACAGTGGGGGTGGGAGGCAGCCCCAAACATGGGGGGTGCAGGGGGCTTGCCCCCCTGCTTAAACCATTCAGGTAGGTTTTTTCTTTGGTTTATTTTTGTTTTTTTACATTTTCAAACTTTTAAAAGTTCAGTCATATAGTGTCGACCATATGATGTTCGAACTTTTAAAAGTTCAATCATGCAATATAGATGCAGTTTGCCTTAGGGGCTTTGGTTGAGTGGTACACTGTTTATTAGAGTTATGTATCTCATGATTAGTGTTGTGTTGTGGTTGAGTGTGTTTCTGCCTTGGAGGTCTCTGCTGTTTGGATAGATTTTTATTGAGAGCCTCTACAAAGGTGGTTGTGTGGTTTGTGTTTTTATGTTTTTATGTGAAGGCAGTGCTGGTGTGTGTTCTGGAGGGCTATGTGTTTCATGTGGTGCAGTGCAAATGTTGACCTTCTCCTACTGACCAGCTATTCCGGTCTTGGCTGGAGAGTGCATGGCTTCCAGTTTGGATATATAAGTGCATGTCTCGCAAGTCTGAGTGTTGGGAGATAAGAGGAGAGGGCTGTCAGTGTACATGAGGCAGCTGCTACATTGCCTCAGGATGCCCAAGTTCACCAGGTTAATAGGAGAAAGCACAGGGAACTGACCTTTAGACATGCCTGGAGGGGTGGGCACTAATAATAAGTATTGGAGCTGTTTTCTTGTAAAATGTTTAGTGCTGGTAGCACTTTTGTATGCTATAATAATTGCTACAAGAAGTCTGGTAAAGTGATAGACTAATAAGCTAGTAAAAGTGCAGGAAAGGAGAGAACTAGCAGATCTAAGGGAAAAATTGAAGAGCAGACTATGGCACTGCTCAGAAGTTTTCAAACAGTCCTGGATACAGCAGATATGTATCTGGACTAGACTAGTTACAGGAAAGGTGGGAAACAAATGCAAATGTGGGCTTTCAAACCAGAAAGTTGAAAGAAATGGAAAAACTGCCCAAACGGCCAATAAACTAGAATTTCTAGGCCATAAACCACTCCTCTTGTGGTAGATAGGCTACCTAATGCTTACCAGTCCCACTGATAAGCTAGAAGGCTTCCCTGCAACACAGAAAGGCTTGGGGAGCTCATAAGCTTGCAAACAGTCTTAGATACAGAAGCTTAGAGGCAGTCCTGAATATAGCTAGTCTGTATCTAGACTAGATTAGTTACAGGAAAGGCAGGAAACAAGCCTAGATTTTTTATACAGAAAAGCAGCTAAAACAGCACTAAAACAATTTAAGTGCAGTGTAAGCTAGCACACAAGTGTGTAGCAATACTAAAGCAAATACAGTTTAAATAAATGCAATGTATTCAAAATGTGTTCTGAACTGAATTCAATTATTGTTTTATTCAACTCTAAACAGTTAAAAAGTGCCAAAAAATGTACTTATCAGCTGAGAAGCGCACTCAGTCAGAACACAGGGAGATTCTAGGAAAGTTGTTTTTTAGTAAAGGAGGAACAGAAGATAATTCAAGGTTATGAAACTAAGTGGGTTGGCCTTCTCAAATGTTTTCTCTGTATTAGGTAGAATGACCTAATGACAATAGACTGGGAGGAGTGTTCCAGATCAAATTTACACTAGGGGCAGGCAACTGCAAAGCCACCAAGTATAAGAATGCATTGTATGTCTCATTTGAAGGTAATAATCTTATTTCATTTCTTCTTTCATCCCAACCCTTATCTCTCTTTTTTATTTTACTTTTTATTTTATATTTTTATAATAAAATATTTTTGTGCAAGTTTTTTTATTTCATTTTATTTTCATTTATGAATATTTTATTTTATTTTTATATTATTTTGTTTTATTGTAAAACATAATTATTTTCTTTTATTTTTATTCTATTTTATTTTATTTTATTTTTTATTTCTTTTTCTAATTTTATGTGCTCCACAGAACATTGGGGTAGGCCTGTCCCCCCTGCACTGGCTCCAGCACCAATGCCCAGCAAGTCTGGGAGCCAACCTATCAGCACTGCCTCTGCTGCCCCTGCACTACCTGCACCCTCAAGCAGTCCTGCCCTGGAGGCTGGTTCAGTGGTATCCCTTGGGAGCAGTGGCAGAGGTGGTGATTTTATCACCTGCACTGAGTTTGGTGCATGTCTATGCCGGCTGGAGAGGATGCTCTCCCTCATTTTGTGAAGTACTAGGATGAGGAGAAGGAGACATCAAGCACTCCAGCCAGAGGCAGAGTGAAATGACAGTGATGAGAGTCCACTGGGTGAGGACTCAGTTCTCACTGTCACTCAACTTGACAACAGTGGGTTCGGAATGTCCCCTCACCCCAATCATGGTGTCCCCCAACCTTTTGTGTCCATCACCATCCTTGTCTTTTGTCTTGTTTGTCTTGCCTGTCTGCAATTATTTCCTAACCTACCCAATGTACCAGACCCAGAGATTCCTACGTTCCTTCCCAAACATTCCTCTCTCCCTGAAAAAAAAATGGCACCTGTCCGACAAAAAAAAAAATAATAAAATAAATGGCACCTGTCTGACAAAAAAACAAAAAACAAAATCATCCTATACATAGCTCTCCATTTCACGCACATGTCTTCCTGACACACTTGATTCAGTCCAATTGGCTATACAACATGATTATGTTTTGGTCACCCCAATCTTTGGAGGTGACAGTCCAAATTCAGTTAATATTTTGCACATATGTTCACTTTACACTGTTAAAGAAATGGATAGCTATGGTTCTTTCCTACTTCCCTCCTACACATTACTATCTTGCTTTCCCATTGTTCTTTCACCACTTTCCTATCTATCCCATTTTCATACCTTTAAGCTGGTCAAAAAAATAGAATCACAATCACTACACATAAGTTACTGAAAAAGCAATGCATCCCTTCGCTTTTTGAGCTCCATGTTTGCTTGGAGGTGCACAACATACACCAATGTGCAGCAACAGTAAGCAAAGGCAAACAGATGTGATTACCCCTGTGCAATAATCCTTAACATCACTGCACTATGTCAATATGCAGCCACACATCTCATATAAATAATTCATGTCACAGCATTATCAGTCTGCAATGGAAGGTAATGGAAAATATTTAAAAGTATTAGATGCACCTGTATTTGGGGGCGGCCATGGTGGTGCAGTGGTTAGCATTGCCGCCTCACAGCAAGAGGTTCTCCGGTTCGATCCTCGGCTGGGGTGCCTTCTGTGCGGAGTCTGCATGTCCTCCCTGTGGTCGCGTGGGTTTCCTCCGGGTGCTCCGGTTTCCTCCCACATCCCAAAGACATGCTGCAGGTGGATTGGACACTCTAAATTGGCCCTAGGTGTGCGTGTGAGTGTGCCTTCTGTGGAAGGTTGGGCGCCGGGCTGGCAACTCGACACCGTAAAACTCCACTGCCATTCAATGTGCGGACAGGTGATCCGCTGTGGCGACCCCTAAATGGGAAAAAGCCGAAAGAAGAAGAAGAAGATGCACCTGTATTTGGACCCAGTACCATCTGGCCCCAAAAAGGAATGTATCAGTGCATTAACACGTGCTGCCACAGTCAGTTAAGCAGCAGATGTATTTCATAGAGTCAATACTAACTGTCAGACTTTATCAATGTGGCTGGCATTTGCACACTGCTTAGCTATGCACAAACATGTGTATCATGCATCTGTATGCACTTTGGTAACCACTGCATAAACCTGCTGCTTGCTGCTCTATGGAAATGTACATATTATGC
Source organism: Protopterus annectens (assembly GCF_019279795.1). Taxonomy (NCBI): domain Eukaryota; kingdom Metazoa; phylum Chordata; order Ceratodontiformes; family Protopteridae; genus Protopterus; species Protopterus annectens. The sequence continues at coordinate 1,035,486,117 of NC_056747.1, read as the reverse complement.
TGAATTACTGCTTACTGTCCATTCCCTTTGTATGACATGAGATTACATGTGGAAACATTAGAAACTGAGGGCACTATCTAACAATATGTCAAATATTTACAATGCATCCATGTGTTGGCACGTCCCCAAGCACTGCAACCCTGGTGTCTCAGTACTTTTTTCTCACATATATCAACCCACTACAAACTGTAATATAAACTGTTGTGTGCTATGCAATGCACATCAATCTGGTAATATGCAGAACTACAACTATTGTCATATATTCTTAAAAAGCCTTATCTGCAAGGCTAGGGATGGAATCAGCATCTACCATATCCACAGGGGCATAGGTGACCTTCAACACACTTGACCCAACCAATTTTCCTTTTTTTCAAGTGTAGATCTTGTTTACTGAACCTTGTGGACTTCTTGGATACTGACCCCAAAGACCTAGATTAGGAATAGCAGAACATACCGCCTATGTTGAGTTATCCAAGGCATTTGACACGTTCCTCCACTCATGTCTCATAGTGATCTCCCATGTGGGAATTAAGATATACAGTAGTACAGGGATAGGCAAGTGACTCACCGACATAACACACTCTCTCAAATTTGGGGACGGCACCTCCACCACTAGTCCCTTACCATTAGAATACCACAATGATCTGTGCTGGGCCCTCAACTGTTTGCAAACTACTTCCTTGAAGCACAGGCAATGGTAGATGGCCTGTGGTTTACCAAGTTTGCAGAGGCCTGGTAATGGGATGCACTAATACAGAGTCTTCCAGTGATGGTAACATATCATGAAATGGGCTGCCACACACAAATGATTGGTGCCAAACTCATGGACTAAACCTTAAAGCATACAATGCCTCATTGTCCCCTTTGGCAATGAAGTACCCCTGCTAATTATGATGTACAAAACACCTCTCTAAGCTTAAACATAGGGTTGTGAAACTTGGGAACACATGTTGAGAGCAGTGCACACTTTCATTCCTATGTGTCCATTGTGGTGACACACACCTTCTGCATTGCACACATCATACATATGGGTATCACATTCAAGACCAGGTTGGACATACCTCTGCTGTACTCGACCCTTGTCAGACCACTAAATGAGTACAATTCTCCCTTCTGTCTGTACCTCATGAGACACCTGCAGCAATTGCAGGAAACACAGGGTTGTGCCTGGGAGATTCCAGGGCCTCAAAACATGACATACATGGAAATACTGAAAGACTTGTCACTGTACTCAGTATCATGCCGGCTGCTGGGAGGTGACCTATGCCTACATTACAGAGCAGTCTCAGACCCTGCCCTACTGGAAATTCTAGACATCTGCAAATCAAATGAGACAAGAAGAACTTGGCTCAGTGTTCTTATCCTAGTCTGTGACATAAACAGAACATGCTGGGGTGACAGATATAGACTGCAATGACTCACAATCCTCTGTACTAGACTCCCACTGTATGTGAAGTACTGCTCTTCAATGACCATGTTCATGTGCAACCTTGTCTACTGGTTGGGTGATTGTAAACTCACTTCTGTGGTGGCACCTATGTCCCTCATGGACAGACACAGTTGGTGCTGCTCACAAAATAGCTCTGCTAACAACAGCCATCCAACTATGCTCAATAAGGGTACTTGTCATTTTACACAGCTAGGCATCTAAACACCATAGGGCCATTAGACTAGTAGCGTCCTATGAATATATGAAGCTATGAGGCTATGCAGGCCTCCCAACATTTTGTCTCTCACATAGCCTGCTGATGTCATCTACTATACATTCATCTGTACTCTTAGAAAAGTCAGACTTGTGCCATGGTGCTCTTGTAAAGTATTGTGTTCTGTAGTCTTTTTACTTAGATAGTTAGGGGTTCTGTTCACACTACAGTCAACTGTGTGTGCATGTGTGTGTGTGTGTGTGTGTGTGTGTGTGTGTGTGTGTGTGTGTGTGTGTGTGTGTGTGTGTGTGTGTGTGTGTGTCTAAGCAGAAGTGTGTATCCTGCAGTTACAGTTACAGTCCCATGGAGTGACATTATTTTATTGCTTGCACATGCCTACACATCCACTTCATGCAGGTCTCCCAACATCTCTCCAACATGCACTGCCAATGTCATGCACTGCTAATGTCATGCACTATAAGCTGGCCTGCAGCCTTGCGAAAGTCAGACTTGTGCCATGGCAGTTGTATAAAATTCTGTAGTCTGTATACTTAGATAGGTAGGGGTTCTGTTCTCACTGCAGTCAACTGTGTGTGTTTGTGTGTGTGTGTGTGTGTGTATGTCTAGCCAGAAAAGCAGCAGTTAGTATCCTGCAATTAGCATTCCAATCTGATGAATTGACAGTATTTTGATACTTGCACATGCCTACAAATCCGTTTTAAGCAGGCCTCCCAACACAGTATTATGTTCTGTAGTCTCTTTACTTAGATAGTTAGGGGTTCTGTTCTCACTACAGTCAACTGTGTGTGCATGTGTGTGTGTGTCTAGCCAGAACAGCAGAAGTGTGCATCCTGTAGTTACTACTTCAATCCCATGGATTGACAGTATTTTGATGCTTGCACATGCTTACAAATCCATTTCATGCAGGCCTCCCAACTTCTTCTCTCCAATATACACTGTTGATGTCATCCACTATCATTTAGCCTGCAGCCATGTAAAATTCTAGCTTGTGCTGTGGCACTTTCATAAAGTACTAGGTTCTGGAGTCTGTGTACTTTGATAGGTAGGGGATCTGTTTTCACTGCAGTCAACTGTGCTTGTGTGTCTCTAGACAGAAGAACAAAAGTGTGTATCCCACAGTTACTGCTCCAATATCAAGGAGTGACAGTAATTAGATTTTTGCAGATGCCTACACATCCATTTCATGCAGCCCACCCAATATCTTGTACCCCCATGGCCTACTGATATCATCTACTGTATGTTCATCTGCATTCTTATAAAACTTTGACATGTTACCTGGTGTTTGCATAAAGTACTGGGTTCTATAGTCTGTGTACTTAGAGAGGTATGGACTCTATTCTCACTGCAGTCAATTGTGTGAGCTTTTGCTTGACATTACAGACAGCATTTTGCATCACCATGTCGGACACTGTTATATTCTCCTCAACAGACACTGCTGATGTCATTAGCTATAAAATGTTGTCTGACATACTCCAGGTCAGACTTGTGGCTTGGTGCTTGAATAAAGCATTGAGTTCTTTAGTATGTGTGCTGTCTGAGATAGTCCAAGTCAGACTTCAGCTGTGGCACTTGTGCTTGTATAAAGTACTGGCTTCTGTAGCCTGTATAATTAGGTAGGGGTTCTATTCTCACCCCAGTCAAGTATGTGTGTGTGTGTGTATGTGTGTGTGTGTGTGTGTGTGTGTGTGTGTGTGTGTGTGTGTGTGTGTGTGTGTGTGTGTGTGTGTGTGTGTGTGTGTGTGTGTGTGTGAGACAGTTGTTGCTTGACATTACAGAGAGCATTTTACACCGCCATGTGGGACACTATTGCATTCTCCTCAACAGACACTGCTGATGGCATCAGCTATAAAATGTCTGACACACTCCAAGTCAGACCGATGTCTTGGTGCTTGTGTAAATTACTGAGTTTTGTAGTCTGTGTACCTTAGATAGATAGGGGTTCTATTCTCACTGCAGTCAATAGGGTGTGTGTAGGAGCTCTTTCTTAACATTGCAGAGAGCATTTTACGCCACCATGTGGGACACTGTTATATTCTCCTCAGCAGACGCTGCTGATATCATCAGCTATAAATTGTTGCCTGAGACACTCCAGGTTAGACTTGCGGTTTGTTCCTTGTGTAAAGTACTAAGTTCTGTAGCCTATGTACCTTAGATAGGTTGGTGTTCTGTTCTCACTGCAATCAACAGTGTGTGTGTGTGTGTGTGTGTGTGTGTGTGTGTGTGTGTGTGTGTGTGTGTGTGTGTGTGTGTGTGTGTGTGTGTGTGTGTGTGTGTGTATGAGCTCTTCCCTTCCTTGACATTACAAAGGGCCTTTTACACCACCATGTGGGACTCTGTTATTACCATATTCTCCTCAAAAGACACTGCTGATGTCATCAGCTATATCAGGTTTTGGATATGTAGTGCTCCCACCAGGGAAGGGTCAGACACTTGCCTAGAGGCCAGGCAGATGTCACCTCAAACTATAACACACACAGTACAATGACATGGCTTTAATTCTATGAGCATAATTCATGCCATGGTTTGTTAGCCCTGTGTTATCTTGTTGAGAAATCCCTGTGGTCTCTCCAGTTGCTGCATGTGTCTGGTGAAGTGCATGCCAAAGAGAGCATTATACTCTATTACTGTTCTGATAAGGTTTGACTACAGTGTTGTCATAAAATCCTAATTTCTGCATAAGATGGCATGATATATGATGTGGTTTTCAATACCAGTGTGGACACTTGGTGGTTGAAGTTCAAACTGCTATCTGTATGTATTACCAGTGTTGGTATCACAGGGTGTCAGCATAGCAGGACTGTTTGTCAATGTTGTGATTAACATGGAATTCCACTTTTCAAAAGGAAAACATAAAAAGACACACGTCTGCATTTAGATGTAGATTGTGTACCTTTGTCCCCATTCATTAGTCTGTGTTAACTCCCCATGTAGTATGTTTCCATCATTGTTGGACTCAATGATTATACCCAATATGCAAGAATCAGCAAACGTGGTAAAGCAAACGCCATATACTTTAGCCTGAACTGTTGGGAAATAGAGTCCAAACAGTGAAGGGCCAAGCACAGATCCCTGGGGTTTGCCACTAGAGACAGCTTTACCGGTACAGGTAAATTCACCAACTTTCACAGTATGTGTTCTGCTGGTAAGCCACTTGCATATCCATCTACAGATGTAAGGGTTACTCCCCAGCTGAGAGGGTTTATCAATGATACCTGCATAGGGGATTGTACCAAAACCCTAAGGCAGATCGCAATAGGCAGTATGCACTGTCTTACTTTCATCCAGGCCTACCACATGGAAGCAATGACCTGTGACAACATCACAGATCATCTATGGTGTGGCTCAGAATATACAACTTCCTGATATGGTTGAATACACACTTCAACACACCCTCCACATGGGCTACATTCCCACAGAAGGGTGTACATCAACATGCACCCATCTGAGTAGAGGGGACAGCACCTGATGCATGCATGTATAGACTCATCCTGACTGTCCTCTACTGTGGGGTAGACCAATGTGTGATCATGGACCTCTTCTACATGTACACTTGTCATATTATGGCTGTGTGCAACACACCTGTGTGAGTTGTTAATGCTATATCATGTCTGTTACATCCGATAGATTTCCTCAAAGAGGTCATCGAGGACATGCATGAAGACAACCGTATCATCTTGTGGAACTTGACTAGGTGAAGGCATTTGACACAAATCCACATTGAGGTATTCAATCAACACTGCCATATTTGGTGATAAACAGCTATATCACCAAATGGGTAGAACAGTATATCACATAGGTGACATCTGACTATGTTGAAATGTGTGATGTGACCTGCATCTTAAGTCCATTGATTAAGTTTGTACATCAGGGCTGTCTTCTAGACCCTTTCTTGTCCATTAATTAAGTGATGGAAATCACAGATGACATACACATGCTGTATCTGCATAGCTGCCTGAAGGACAACAGAATGTAGGCAATCATTGACTCCAACTGTGACATTACTATAATACAGACAGTAGCAACACATAAGCACTGCTGCCACAGGTATGACAACACCTGCATTGACAAGACACATGGATGATTTGTTAATTCAGGTAACAAACACACCATCCAAGTATAATGTGGACATCATACCCTATAATCAGACCAATAGGTATGTGACCCATGTGCTGGGGTAGATGGTAAGTGGTACATCTATCAGCATGTGGTCACAGTACTGACTACTCACTTGAATGTAACAGAAGTACTAGGTATGTGAAGGACGTCCACATCAGAGGCCATAATAACTTCATGGTTCCCAGACTTCATCACACAAATAACTGTGGTACAATGTACCCTTCTTCCAGTACCTCAAGACATATCTTCCAGTGATGTATAACAGAAGTATACCACCTTTGTCACAGTGAGCTGTTACACAGCTTATTGGCCATACCTAGGTATTCTTTCTGTGGAATATACATGACTGCCTGATGGTGCAGAACACCAATCAAGTTGTTACACCACATGCATGTGTGGTACCTGTTCTGCTTATGCACACACTACATACATAGGTATTTGACAACATTAATGGCATGTATATCATTTATGACAGTGTGGATTGCTGTCTCGCTCTTTTATATAAATATATATATATATATATATATATATATATATATATATATATATATATATATATATAGCACATGCACACAAGGCAACTAGCCTGTGTTGCCTATACTACCACATACAGGTATACCAGTGTCCCTCCTAACACCTTCAGCAGATGGTACAGTGCCAGGACAGTGTGTGTGGTTACCCCATAGAGTGTGGATGCAGTTGTTCAAGTGTGTGTGTGTGTGTGTGTGTGTGTGTGTGTGTGTGTGTGTGTGTGTGTGTGTATGTGTGTGCAGACTCATCTGTTATCACTGTAAATCACATATGTTATGTCAGAGACATGGGATTACTGGTGGTATTTTTCTGATATTGTCCATGATGTGGCTGGGTCTTGTAATGTTTCCCATGAACCTTTACCTGTGGCCACCTTGCTGGATACCTCTGCTGAGAGTGCACTCATATTCAAATATATCAGTTTGCACAGCTTCTCAATATGCACCCTACCCCAATTGTATGTCAAATCCCAGATAAATGTCCTCTGCATTATTCAAATAAGGATGCTTATCTGGCACAGACATCTTCCCCATTGCTATGTCACGTTGTGTGGCAGTCACATAAAACACATTTTCAGTGTGCAGTTCCTTCATTTCAATATAAATATGTGATTGGTGTTGCTGCTTCAATCAGCTTCCACTGACATGCCCTTCTCTACTGTACATTAGGTAGTTTCTCCTGTCCTCTTTCCCTGTGTTCATTCCTTCAATTCATGTGTGTGTCCCTAATCAATACCCGCACTTCCCCTGAGTGTTCATTTTATAAGGCAGTCCATGTCCCATTACAGATCATTTACACAGTTTCAGTGCACAATGCCAGGAATGAGATATCACAATACTCTGCACTGTAGGTACACTATCCTGTACTGTGTTTGGACCATATACTTTGCATTCATAACTCTCAACTGTCCAGATATTGCCAGGATTTCCAGATGTTTTCCTTATCAAATTTGTGTCTTTGTGCCATATCACTGGAATGATCTCAGGACTGATGTGAGTCAATGTTACATACATTTGAGATCATACCTATCAACTGTCCTGATTTGTGCAGAATGCTCACTTTTGATCTCAAATTTCTGATCTTTTCCTCATAACATATTGGTTTTCTGGCAAATCATTGAGATGTCATTACAGATTGAAGTCAGAAACTGGTGACACACATTTGGGTTTCAAACTTTATGCTCTTCAGATAGTTCATGGTGTTGTACAACCTATTATTCCTTCAAGTTTCTATGTTTGGAAGAGCAATATTACACATCTCTTTTGGGTCTTTCTTGCCCCATTATTTTTGGCTTTGTCCAGATTTCTTGCTTTCTTGGTCTATGAGGTTGATTCATTCTAACACATTTCTATGTGACATCTATGTCAAATATGTCACTATTTCTGGTACTTTGCCCCCTCATTATGTTGGCCTCTGTGCAGATGTGTTGCACTAACACATTGACAACTGTCTGGGAAGTCCCGGTGATCATTGTGGCATTCTGTGCAAATTCACGGACCGTAGATGCTCTGCTTTGCACAGAATTCAAATCTGTGTTCACTTACATGGTTTCCCAGCTGGCAACAATATTGCCAGCCATGGAACCGGTCTTAGAAGAGCCATGCATAATTAATATGCATTGTGCATTACCACACACTGAGCACCACCACACAAACATGTAAACCTAGTGTAGACTTTGTGTGGTCCCTGCACAGAGTTTATTGAATCCCAGGGTTTATCTTTTGGTATGGGTTTAGTAATATATTACAAGGAGTATCAAATCCTGTTGGTGGGATGTGAGTGAAATGAGGAGAAATAACTACAAACGAGTAAAACTGGAAATGAGGGAATTATTAAAATAATTGAAATGCATATCACTAATATAAAAAATATCAAAGTACAGTTTTAAGATCATTTATAACAATGATTATGCAAACCCCACAAAATAAGTCTTCTTTATCATCATAGCCTAATATAAGTTTACAAGAAAAGAGATATTGTCATATTTTGGCTACACTGAAACATAAACAAATAGATAGCGTGCAAACACTGTACTTCTAGGACAAAAAAAAAAAAAGAGAAAGGATCTTATGTGTCTGCAATAATGGTCACATAAAGGATTAAGATTAGCTATGCTACAGTCATTTCATCTATAAATTAGTATTTTATGACTTAGCAAATGCAGTAAAATATAACATTCTGAGATTGACTCCTGTCTGGACAGGCAATGCTATCTGAGACATACAAAATTATAAACCTTGTATGACACAGTAAAATTCAGACTTTCATAAATAACTTTAAAGTTAATATATCAGCATGCTATAAACGTGTTTATTTATTTTTTTTATTGAACAACTTAAAGTTAAAAAAATTGCCAATTTGTTTTATAAAGTACTTCAAGGAGTGTGGGGATGATGAAAAAAAGCTTTATAAATCCGCCTTTCTCAGAATGGTAGTTACAAAACCAGTACTTGAACAATATTTTAAAATCAATAAAATAGTTGCCATACAAATACAATATAGATTTAATCACAAGTAAAAGGACTCCAACAGTACAAAGGTGATGGAAAATCCTTAAAAAATCTTCCCTGCTGTAACAGGTGGTAACTGATATACATTGACATTTCATGATACATTGTAAAATGGGCTGAAGATTTGCTGTCTATAAATATTATAGTTTAATTGCAATCAGACTGCTTTACACATTTGCATGTATGCATTTTCACAGTCTACAAAAATTACATTTTATGAGACAATCAGGTATTTTATCTATTTAATATGGGTTTAACAATATGTTACAAAATGTATCAAATCCCCTTGGAAGAATGAGACAAATAACTACAAATGATTAAAACTGGAAATTAAGGTATTATTAAGATAATTGCAATAGATATATTTCAACTGCTATAATGTAAGGCATAAATTAATGTTTGTTTCTTCTACTGTAACGATTTTATTCATAAGGTTAGACCTGTTTATGGGAAAGTACATTGTTATGGATTCTACTCCCTCAAGAACTGTTAGTCCAATGGGAATTTATTCTGACCCTCTACTATTACTGTTACAAAAACAGAGGTATGATTTTTAATGCTCTGAAACTGAGTTATGTACATGGGATTTCTTAATAATCGATATTACACTTAACAAAATATAGTGCATATTCAGGATAACTAAGCAATTAAGCAAATTTTCATTTTGCAGCCAAATTAGATAAATAATGTATAGAAATCCGGGTAAGCACTTTACTATATGCTATGGCCAAGGAATTTGAAGCAATATACAGCTCATCTTCATTTTCTGAGGGCCAGAATTTTACATGCAAGTCAGTAATAAATAGACACAATGAACATTTTGTTCCTAAAAGGAATATTATTCATGAAACCTCATTGATTTAACCAATGTGTTCACGTTAAAGGAGAGAGAGTATTGATGTTTTTCTTAGTTGCTTGCATGAACTATCTGAAAATTCTGGGCTTGGACAAACTAAAGATGAATAAATTAAAGAGAGAAATGTGACTGAGCTGCCTGACATTGCAGTACCTCAAATGTTACAGCTAGATGAAAATGTATTTTTTGAAAAGGCAATACGAATTGCTAAAGATGGTTGAACTAGTAAAGTAACAACATTCTTATGTGAATATTGTAAATGTGTGCATATATGGCATATAAGTCTGAACCTTGTAACCTCCTTAAACATTCAGCCTGCCTGAAACTTAGGCATGTGATTCATACCCATACTAATTAACCAAGGCATAATTTCTTAGAAATTCACAAAATTCACAATTCAAGCCACCAAAACAATTTGCCAAAGTTTTAAAACTGAAGCAGGTAGCAAGGTATTTGCAAAAACCTCATGCACAGCTCCTTTACAAGAAAAATAAATATTAAAAAAATTTTACTAACCTGCGGCACTCTCTCCTAATAACCTGTTCTTCAATAGCACCTTGCTTCACAAACTGCCATAGTACCCTTTGTTCTACTTTAAGAATATCAACCACGTAGCAGTACATAATCTTCTAGACAATATTTCTTGTAAGTGCAACCCACATTTTCACATCATTCACCGGAATATAAAGACAGGAAGTCACCTTTTAAGTAGGCCTATTATGTTCATATTTATTCTGACCTCAGCTTTAAACATCCTCTTATTGCTTCCCTTGCTAAGACCAATAATCATTCTGCTCCAAGGGGGCAATCATTCATTCGCCAACCTTTATTCCCACCCCACACTTACCAAAATACTAGAAAAATACTATTTCACCAGATCCATGAATTCATTCAAAAATATGATAAACTTTGTAACAAAAAGCACAGGTTTCATCTAGAGTACTGAACGCTGTAATTTATAACCCTAAAGCCTATTAGTGAGATATATTGCTTTATGGCCAAGGGGCTGATGAAATGCTCCTGAACAAACTCTCAGCTCTTGGTTTCAATAACAAAGCTACACTATGGTTTAAAAAATACTTATCCAACAGATTATTTATAATGCATGGTAATCAGGATAGTCCAGGGACTAATTCCACTTGGAGAGGGTACCCCAGTGATCAATCTTTACTCCACTGTTATTTTCACTTTTTATTAATGATCTGTCATGAGAAGTGCACAAAAGAAATTGTATATTCTATGTGCATGGCCTAGTGTTACATGACTTGGGTACATACTCACCTGATATTTCCTGTTCCCTTCAAAACCACTTTAGCTTAACTTGGAACTAGCTAATTACTAACAAGCTTACAATCAAAGCATCCAAGACTACAGTTATGCCTTTGGGATACAACATAAACTGAAACATACCAACAACCTCCAGATTACAGATCGTATAGACTTCCCTCTATCAAATATAAATTCACAATGATACTTGGCAATTACCCGTTTATCAGTGTCAGTTTTATGTTGCATACTGAAACTCAGGCTGACAAGATCCTCAATCCGTTAAACGTTGTGTACAAGCTCTTCAATTTTCCCACACAAGAAGCAAGGAGATCCATTGCTATAAAATGTTCTTTTGTCTACACTGCAATATGGGCTTCCCTTGCTAGTTTTGCAATTTCCAAAAGATAGAACATTCAGTTCTTCACTTTATAACTTTATTCAACCCTCATAAGCATTATTGCACTGCTAAAAGGTGAAATGAGTTACTGTATCTGTACTCTTCTGCTAAACATATTAGTCTTTAAATCCTAAACAATTGGCTCTGCCCCTTTAAATACTTTATATCATACTAGGGAAATTCCGGCTGCCCTGTGCAGTACTACTACCCATCTCTTAGCCTGTTCCACATTCAGAACTTACAATAACAAAATGAGCTTTCATTAAACTTGCCCCACATAGTTGGAATGTGTTTTATATGAAAGTCAGTATTACTAATGCCCTTTAAGAAAGCTTCAGAAGTCCATCTAGTCTGTTATAAATAATTTAGTTTTTACAGTGCCTAATCAAGCACAATAATGTTATTGGCCACTCATTTTCAATGTAACATGTTGCTCATTTTCCAGAGTTGTAGCCCACTACTTTTTCTCTATAAGTTGTCTTCCCTTTTATATGAAGACCTCCCAGTCTTTCTAGCAAAATATTTTATCTCACATCAGTGTTTTTCCTAACATATATGGCTTTTCAGTTTCTCTACTAATCCAACATTTTTTCCTTCATCACTCTTTCTAACAAGTATTTCTTTTTAGCTCAGTATGTTCCCTAACAGTGCTCACATTTCAGTTTTTCTGCTAATCTGACATGTCATCATGTCATGATCTTGAGTTTTACTTTCTTATAGTTCAAGGACCACCCCAATTGCATTTGGAAAGGCTAAATTTTGTCCTGGTTCAGCTCTGCTATAGCACAAAACCAGACTTTAATAATGCTTACAGCAATTGTTAAGCACCCTCTACTCATTGTTAAAACTGGAACTGCACTAAAAGCAGACAGCGCTGATCAGTAAATAGCAGAGCAGGGCATGAAATGGCTTCATTTCAACTTCCATTTCTGCCTACTGTCTGCTAAAGAACACATAGTACTTTGGTTATAACTGCTTTCCTTAGACAGGGACTGCATAAGGCCATCAACCACTTCTCCACTGCTTTACTGGCTTTCAAAACCAGAACAATACATTGCATTTTGTAATCTAATTTTTAACTAATGAGTAGTACATGGAGAAGATAAATCTCCAAGCACTACAGAGAATTATGATTGGATCAACAATCTTGACAATTATGTATTCAAGACAGGGATGCAAAGATTCACTTCTCAAGCTTCACTGTCGAGGTGAATTTCTTAGCATCCATGTTTCAAACAAAAAATATGCTCATTATGATTAGTGACCCAATCATAATCCTCTATATTCAGCATATATAGCATATTTTTTAAGTTCCCTATCTACCAGCCTTTCTACTGTACCCTTGTAATTGAGTCTTGGGGGAAATTTATAGTTTATTTAATGTAACAATCTTGGGGCATGCTTTCCTCTGTATATGACCATATTTATGGTACTTATCACTTACTGATAATGGCTTTATACTTTTTATCAAATTAATATAAACCTCTGTAAGTTTCTTATTTTATTTGTTAGCTGTTATACTTGTCAACAATTTGTTGGTAATCTGTTGGCAATTTGCTTTAAATGTATGTAGATAATGCTTGTTGTTGGCTACTGTATGCAGATTTTGTTTTATGTCCTTTGATATCCGTATACTTCATGTTTGTGTATGCCATTGCTGGCCTGGGTTTTGACTGAGAAGGACCTTTTGACCAGTTCATTTACCCAGTTAATAAATGAAGAATGAATAAATGAATGAATGAATGAATGAATGAATAACTGAATGAATGAATAAATAAATAAATATATGATATAGTGTGTGTGTGTGTGTGTGTGTGTGTGTGTGTGTGTGTGTGTGTGTGTGTGTGTGTGGGCGTGTGTGTCCGTGTGTGAGTGTTGGGGTGGCACAAAATGTAAAAAAAGAAATGACAAATTCAGTAAAAGGCATAACATGTGTGTCCATTGAGACATCCATGGATGATGGGGCCATTTTATGCAAATAAAATAAGAATATGGAAAGAAGTAGCTACTGAAAATAAATCAGAGAAAAATGTTCACAAGATGTTTTTCTTGGTTTCAGTGACTGCTATACAAAAACTTAAACCAACAAAAAATAAGGGAAACACACTAAAAAAGAGTAAATTAGAAAATAAGTCCAAACAATCCATTTTAGAGAACCTAAAATAATGCTGTAACCAAACTAACTGAGTGTAAAATAAAATAAACTGATACGTGAATCAAATTGTTATGGTCATTAAAAAAATAGAGATTGAATGTAAAATGATTGAGTGAAAGGAAGCATGTATTGAAGTAACAAGAGATGAATTATGCTGCTAAGGAGATATGATATCTAAGCTTCTTGAGAGATGCCAGATTCTCCCCCATTAGTGTGATGGGGTAAAGCTCCTTACCAAGCTAGAAGGAAAAAAGCCAGCAACTAAAGAGATTGGCAGACTGAACTCAACCTTCAAAGAAATTAGTTTTGACACTTTGTTCCAAGAGATTGAAAATTTTCCAAGAGATCTTGAAAATTTTAAAAGGTTAATTTGTTAATTAGTTTTATTATTATTAAGTAAAAGACAAGTAGTTATTATAGGAGCTTATCAGTAGTAATTTAATTAAAGGTTAGTCAGATTTCCATTAAGTAAGTAATTAGTGATAGTTTGAGTAGGTAGTAAGTAGGCAATTGAAGGTGGAAGATTTAAACAAGTCAGACAGAATTTAGGGATTGCTTGCTAGGAGTGACAAGATATAGACAAGATAAAGATATTTCCATGTCTCTAATCTCTTTGGTTACTATTTATGGTTCCAATACTGGCTAGTTTGTTAATTTGATTCATAAATATTGGGGACATATTATGGCTGTTAAGGATGTTGAAGCATATATAAACAGAAGGGGGCAAACTTTTCAACGAATTTCAAATCAACATATTTAATTTTTTAATAATGTAGCTCAAAGCATTGTAATATTGATTTTTTTTTGATGGATATTAATATTTTTTGGAATTTTGTTTTGTGTGGACATTTTTTTTTTAAGAATTTTTTGTCATTATAATTTTTTTCTCTTTTTTGATAAGAGTAAAATTTTTTTTTTTTCTGATTATTATTTTTATTTAGGGTCTTTTTACAGCCATATAATAAAGATTCTTGTATAGACATTGTAAAAGTGTATATTGTAATTGTGTATATGTGATTATCTAGTCATATAGCTAGTTTTTGATAGATAGTACAGGACTTCAACACATACTATATGGGGGATAGACATAATACAACATATAATTCCATACTAACATCATTTCCCTAATAGAATCACTTAATAAACAAACAATAAATTTTATGTTACTATTACATTTTCTAATAAGAGGTATTAATAATGGTGAAAATAATGGTATATATGTGGCTATATATGATAATTGTGGCTTCCTATTTTGGCTTGTATAAAGAAAGAACTGAAAAGAAAGAAAGACTGGATAAGCAAAAAGAGTGAATGACCTTAAAACTTCTTGAATATCAAACTTCTTTTTGTGGGGGGGGGTAAGTTCACCTGCACCCACACCCCTCAAACTTATATATACCAACTCCAAGATCACAAGACCTTGGAGAAAAGGAAATAGTCCAAGAAATAGTATCTCATACTTAGTATATGTAAGTCTGATCTTTCAGGCATTCAGTCTCCATATTTGACATTTCTAATAGTTACCTATATGTTTTATATATTTTTTGCATTTGGGTCTGTTATTTATTTATATTATTAATATTTTAAGACATTCTATTAGGTTAGGTTTTATTATTAAATTTAAATTAGCATGTAATTATTGTCTGTGTAATAGACTTGAACAGATTCATACTGATGAAGGTATGGGTACACCAAAACTGGTTTATGGCTTGCCTATAGTATTTAGATGTATTAAAGTCATTAATCACTAAATTTTGGTGCTCTGCTGCTGTATTTTTGGAATCCTTGGATTGTTCAATATTATGTGATGAGATTATCATCTTTGCACTGATCCTGCACTTATTTCAATTTCAGTGTAACTAATTCCTTGTCATGTAGAGACTGCAGCAGGACCTTATGCACTTTCACCATAAAAATGTCCTTCCCCTGCTTTAATGTAGTGTGACCTGGCATGATGTCAATAATGAATCTGAGGTGTAGACAAGAGGGGCAGCTACCTGTACATATCATACTTCAGCTTCAACACAAGCTGTTCTGCAGGTGTTTTTATTGTTTATCTCATGTATATACATGACCTATACAAATCAGTAGTTCAGCACTGCAAGAATAACTGTCTGCTTTACTAGCAAATGTTCTCTATCTGAGAAGTGTCAATTATATGTATTATATTTGTTAGATGGCAGAAGGAAAGCATAAGCCAATCTACTCTTCCATTTAAAGTTAATGTAACATTCTTCCAACCCTCTCAAGCTCTGGTTTTCTCCCCACCCTTTATCCACCTGTCCGTTGCCCTTGAACCCCTCTGTAGATTCCCTTTCTGCTAGCCATTGTTGTAGTCCAAGGATACCACAGTTGCCTTCCATTCCTCAGGTACTTTCACAGTTGCTAGTCATCTGTTGTAAGATTTGGCCAGTAGTTGAAGAATCAGCTAGCACACAGGTCAGATTCTTGAGGACCCTGGATGGTGGAGCAGTTTACCTGATCCCTTTGAAAAGGCAGTTACCACTCAGTTTCCTCCCTTTCTTTCTCCCTACCCTATTGTCTTTCCAGTAATCTCTCACTTTCCCCTGCCTGCGTCTTACCATGATTCCATGCAATTGCTTTCCCTTATAAAGACTGAAGCAATGTATTTGTTCATTATGGCTCCATGACAAAACTTGATATAAAAAGACTGACACTTAAAATGTGATCACAAGATCACAAACCATCACATTGTAAATAAAACAGTGAAAATGAAAACTCACGGTAGCAATTTTAAAGCATTACTATGGTAGGGTTTTGCATTTCTAGACCCCCCCCCCAATGCGGGGGGCTGCATCCTTCACACCCCTTCTACTTATATATACAAATTTTTAGATTGCTATTCCTGATGAATTGTCAGAGGCAGTATGATCTTTGTCTCAAAGTACATATAATAGCACTCACTATTTTGTAATCACTCTTTACAATACACACATTAGTGCATCAGATTTCTGCCTGGCACCCATTCAGCATTGCTGCTTTTTTCCAGTTAGACACAATCTCATTCCCATTTCTGCTTAGCCTAGTCACTTCTGTCCCTCCCTTCCTTCTTTCTACTTCAAGCCTAAAGAATCCCTTATCTCCCTTTTATGTACTGTGCTAACTTTCTTTCAGTGTATACATTTGTTGCCATTACATCCTTTCTTGCTCTTCTACCTGCCTATTTGTATGATGCTTCCCCACCTCCCTACCCTCTTCTCTTCCACCATTTGGGTGCCTTGTCTTTAGCTATAATCATTGTATTCACCTTTGTCTGTTTTTATAACATCAATCTAGGAGCCAAGAAAACAAACTTGTAGATAAAAACAGACAGCTCCGCCAGAGAAAAAATTCCGTCCAAAAGTCCAAATGATGCAATAAAGTGAATAAACAACCACACAATAAGGGAAGTAATTCGGAGCAACCATGCATGCATAAAATCCACACAATTCTCTCCAAAGAATAAAAATAAAGTTTATTAATATGACCACTTTCATCCCAAAAAAGGTAAAAAAGAACTTCATCAGAGATAATTAACAGTTACATCACTTGCTTAAATAACCAAAGCAATTAAGACAATTAATAGGTAATCCAAAAATTAAAGTGAAACATCCACTACAAAATGTACATCAAATACTATAAAATTCAAACTATTTTAAAGTTATTAGACAAATTTTCTAAAATATTAGGATTAGATACAATAAATTAAAATCAATGCTCTTAAGCCCTACAAAGGGATTTTAGCTTTAAAATAGATGCTATAGAACACAAGTAGTTAAGTCCAAAAGGGGCTGAAGCATGCAGTTTGATCTGCCATAGTAGTTCCCTGACTTTAAGGGTAGTTTTCCCTGGATTGACCCTAGGATTCTGCTTAACAATATCTAACCCAAAAAATCTAAAACTATGCCCTTCATGGGAAAGGATCTATTTAAATACTACATTAGTTAATATATGCTCCTTGATTGCATAATAATGTTCATATATACACTCCATAAACATTCTTTGTTTTATCTATATAAAACATTGAACAAACGTGACAAATAGTGTCGTAAATAGCACCCTTAGAACAGCAATTAATATAAACCCATGATTTAACAAAACCAAAACCTTTGATGTTAACTGCATTCCCTTCATAAATGAAAGAACATTGTGGGCATCTTCCACATTTAAATGTACCTACTTTGACAAAGTTACTGGATGCTGTGTCATGTGTACCTGCCAGATGTTTCATGTATTTTTTAAGGCACCAATCTTTACAGTATACAGTGATTGGGCCTGTACCAAATGCTTCCTTATCAATCCATCCTATATCAAAAATTTCCCAGTTGTTCCTAAAGACAGCAGAAACAGTGTCAATGCCACCATTGAATGTCAACACTAAGCTACTGCTATATTTACTGTTGTGCACTTTAACCAGTTTGGTCAAGCCCTCTTGTGTACCTAGCAATGAAAGGAAGATACCTTCTGATCTTTTTCAGCGGACCTCATTAAAAATGTTAGAAAGGAAATCCATGGAGCCACCACTTATAATGACCACGTATCTCAACTTGTCATTTTCTAAGTTAAACTAGTCTGTAGTAGAGATCATCTGACACAGCCTAACTGTCCCTTAAGTAGGGCTTTTGTTTAGTGATGAGGATGGCAACTGTTTTAGTGCAACAAAGTGTTGGAATAAATGGGTTTATGATACGTATTAAAGACAAATTTCTTATTGTCAAAATCTTTGATAATCTGTACATCAATAGTTTAATGAACTCATTGAAAAATTAATTGTAAATTTAAGAAAATCAGTCATGCTATTAACATAATAAAAAACTCAATTAAATGCTCCTACAGTGTCTTGCCAAAAGATAAACAGGTCATCTAGGTATTTGCTATACAAAGACCAAGATTGTCACAGTTTAGACTGGAAAAGAAAAGTGTGCCCCGAATGTGCCATGCTGATATTTACAAAAACTGGTGCACTGGTGGCCCTCTCATCAAGATACCTGTCTTCTGCTTGTAAATCATGCCTTCAAAATAAATAAAGTTGTTATCCAAAATTAATTCCATGAAGATACAGAACACATTGACTAGGCTAGCATCCGTTTTAACATTAGTTAAAAAATCGTGAAACCATGCTAGACCTAGGTCATGGGGAATTACAGAAAAAAGATACTTAACGTCTATTGTCACAAATTATTTCATCAGAATAAAATTCCTGCCTTATGCTCTTTAAAAATTCCCACAAATCTTTATAGATACGTTTCTCCTGGTTAAGCACATTCTTTAACTTAACAGCCACAAATTTTGCCATAGACAGGTTTAAGATCCCTTAGCATCAACTATGGGTCAATGTGGGGGGTATATCATATTTTTGTGAATTTTAGTAATACCAAAGATACTTGATATCCTAGGAAAAACAACATTCACAAACAGATAATCATGTGAAGAAATATGTTCCTGCATCTTTAAATCATAAAGAATGACATCTATTTTCTTATATGCCAAATGAAGTTGGTTTCTAGAGGCTTCTTCATACTGATCTGTCAACAGCAGGAGTGCCATTCTTAAATTATAATCTAAACTATAACAACCAATCCACCCCCATTATCTAGTTTCATTAACCAGATATTCTTATTAGTACAAACGTTTTTCAGACATCCATTTCCTGTAGATCTATTTGTGTTGGATTAAACTAAATGAATGTCATATTCACAAAGCTTCTCAAAAAGCAAAATAGTTGAATGTAAGGGGAATTATAAATGATATGCATGCATAAATCCATGTGTGTATCTGTGTGCTGTTTGTTAGAAAAGAAAAGTGACAGATTGAGTTTCCTGGTGTATAGTTTAAGATCCAGGATCACTCTCATCAATTCAGCCTTTCCAGTGGGTACAAAGGATAAACTTTTCTCAAATAGTGACATATGGTCAAGAAAAATATCTTGGTCGCTAAAATTATAAATCTTAAAATCGTCAAAATCCTTAGTGATAATCTGACAGTTAATACCAGTGTCCAGGGGTTCTAGTTCATTCATATTACCTTTTTGCAATAAAATGCCCTTCCACTCTGATTCCTCTGGTGCTCCTGAACTGGAGGGTGTTTGTTTTTTACCTCTCTCTGATTGAGAAGTCTCTCATATCTTCTCAGGACCAGGGGGTCTATAGGGTCTGTAAAACAATCAGTGGTCAATTCATTATGTCCAACCAACCCAAGTCCCTCCTTATGAGGGTCAAGATTAGTGCTTGTGGGTGGCCTGGGGAAGGCTACCTTTTTCTCCTAAGCACCCGTGTCGACGATATCTTCCTCTCTTTTCTACTCTTAATAGTAGTAACCACCTTATCAATATCAACAAAAAATTTTATCATGATCAGGTTTAAGAAAAGAAAATAATAAGTTATTCTTAATATTAGAGTCCAACTGATTAATTCCTACTTCGTTTGTCCGTACACTTTTGGCTAAATTTCATTAAAAGTTCCATTAATTCCCAGCCATGTCTGTCAACCATACTGAGAAGTTTGAAATAATTCAGAACCTTTGATTAAGCCAGTTAGAAATGTCCAAACTCTTAAGCCTTTGGGAACTAACTTATTGTCAATACATTCTCTGAAATAGCAGTTCAATAACTTCAGTTTCTGAAACTTTAACAACTTTTTATCAAACAAAGACAACATATTCTTAACTGAAAGTCCTTGGTCAGTGACTTGTCTAATATTATCTTGAAATAAATTGTCATGAAATTAAAATCAAGTATACAGCCACTCACCAATATGAAACAATAAGAAGGTGTCTTCCTTTCATTGCTAGGTACACAAGAAGGTTTGACCAAATTGGTTAAATTACACAACAGTAAGTATAGCAGTAGCTTAGTGTTGACATTCAATGGCAGCATTGATGCTGTTTCCACTGTCTTTAGGAAAAACTGGGACATTTTTGATATGGAATGAATTAATAAGGAAGCACTGATGCAGGCCCAACCATTGTATACTGTAAAGATTGATGCCTTAAAAATTACATGGAACATCTGGGGGGCACACACAATATAGCATATGGTAACTTTGTCAAAGCAGGTACATTTAAATGTGGAAGATGCCTGCAATGTTCTTTCATTTATGAAGGGAATCGAGTTAACATCAAAGGTTTTGGTTTTGTTAAATTATGGGTTTATATTAATTGCTGTTCAAAGGGTGTTATTTATGGCACTATTTGCCAGGTTTGTTCAATGCTTTATATAGATAAAACAGAAAGTTTAAGTAGCATATCAATATCAATGACAGCACAGTGCAAGGGATGAACAGGCTAGCTATAATGGATGCAGACATTGTTGTTCTACACATTTTATCTATATCTATTAGGTAACCTGTCAATTGTTTGAAATTTAATATTGACTTGCGGTAATCCGCTCACCCTTTAAATATTATAGGTAGATAGTGATAATAAATGTAAAGCACTAATTAAGCAATGAATACAGAGACAGTGATAATAAACAATATGCACCAATTAAGTAGCAAATACAATGAATTAATTAAACTGCACAGTATGCATTCAGCCAGTAATGAATCACACAGAGAATATTATAACTGCAAGTAATACTTTGCCTTGGCTTGTTAAAACAGATAATGAAGATCTTAAACAACTCTATAATTATGTATCTGCAGAGACTATCTGAACAAACTTACGTGAATGGATTTGAAAGGAACTGCAGAACCAACAGAGCTATTCTAAATCTTGTATATTCAAGACAGTAAAAAGAAAAGTAAGTAAAGGCTAAGCAGATGCAACCCTTGAGTAAAATATATGTTTTCTGGAAAGTTAGTAAACAGAAATGCCTGTGAATGATAGCTAGATAGACAGAGATATAGACACATAAACAAATGAATGCATATGTATGTCACATATGCTTTTTGAAACATGCAGTGCCACTCAGGCAACAGATGTGCCCCTGTCCACATACCTGGAGAATATTCTTCTAACTCAGTGCTTAAACAATAATCAAAAGATACTGGATTACTCATCAGGAGGGTTAGGCTCTGTTGTATAAGATTACAAAAAGCAAAAAGCATTGTGATACCAGTGAAGGACAGGTCCCTTCTGGGATTCATTACCAATATAATTCCAGATGTGTATTGCCAAATGTATATTATATTTGTTTACCATTAGGTCCTGCTGAACTGTTCATACCTGGCTCTATTCCATGACAGAGGCATAGAAGCACAAGGAACCGAGACTTAATTATAGTCACAAATTATAGAAGTGAAAGTTAGTAGAATTCTAACCCAGAGCATCACATTTACAATCCAAAACTCCCATATATTGGCCCCTTAATTTGATTTAAATTCATTTAATTGAAGCTAATAATGTTCAGTAGCATAAAACATTTCCCACATTCGTATAATTCTTTAGTATGAAGCTTTAAGAAAGAATGTAACTGCATGACAGATATCATTGTGGTTATTGTTGGACTCAGGTTCATTTTCCAGATGGCTCATGCTTTTTCTTTCTCTTTGCAGTTCATTTCAGAAGTCATGCCAGAAAAAATCCATTTAAGTACTGAATTACTGGATTTTACTGGTAGCAATTAATATGCTGATTCCTCTCGGACAAGAAGCAGTGGAGATATGGAAATATATAATTACTTCAAACTGTTGTAAAAAATAATAAACGAGTTACATTTTTTTGAATAATGCTTCCCATGTTGCCTTTTGCAAATCCTTTTTCTTCACACAGAGACTTTACTAATTTGTTAGAGCGTTTCTAAAAATCCTGATACCTAATTTGAGCTGTTACATGCATAACGGGTTCAGCCAGAAGCTACAGTCACACGATAAGCATAGCCTTGTTGGACGTCTGTTATCTGAGGAGCTCATTTCCAGTTCATTAAAGTACTTCCCGTTGTTTTATTCTAATTGAATTTCTAAAGCAATTGCTGCCAAGAAAGTATCACATTTTAAAAGAACACACAAGCAGCTTCACCTGGGTTTTTTGATGTAATTAATTTATTTCTTCTTCCCTGAGCAACTTCATATGGAGAGTTTTGTAAATAATTTAAGCAAGAAGCTGCAGACAAAAAAAACTAGGTTATTGAAAACCACTGAAAAAAGGTAGAAAAGACCTAATTTAAACTCAGTGACTTGTACAGAATCAAAGCATCAACCTTTTATTATTTTTTGTAGAATTCAGACAAAAATGTTTGGTTTATTTATTTATTTACCTGCACTTTGCAAAGGAAGTTTGTTGCTTCTAGCAGTACTTCTGTTTTTTTATGGTCAGCATAGGAATTCAGGGATGTTAAATGACTCTCAGAATCATTCACCATGCAACTGAAGTATTACAGACAGGAGTCAAATCCAAGTCTACTGCTTTACAAGCAAATATCTTAATTGCTATACTATATGGCCTCCTGTCAGTTTTAATAAAGAGGTGCAAAATATTAGCAACATTTCTTTTTGTCTTTATGTCTGTGTGTTTATAAAAGTATTGTTCACACTGTTACATGAGGCCTGTCCTTAAATCATTTGTGTCAGTGTCCTAGTTGCAAAACACTCTGTATCCAACTCAAACTACCCTTTCTATGAGTTAAACACAGTTGTATGATTTTTGCCATCAGTTTTAGCTTTGTTCTTTCCAGATATACTGATGTTCTTAATAAAGTTAGATGTATTTATAGGTTCACATCTTGCAATTTAAACCTAAATAAGATTCATTATTATTAAGTATCTGTGGTCTGTATTTGCAGATTGATCATTGTGAAAAGCACAAAAGTGGCCACAGCTATGAATTTTGAGGGTTTGTGCTATGATTTTTAATGCCCCTATATTGACAGGGTATTATTTTATACTTTCCCTTGTAAAACCAGCAAAACAAAGTACTTCATGAATGCAGTTGTTTTTTCATAGCAGTGTAGATCTGCAAGATGATATTGCAGGTGTCATGTGTCATGTGTTACAGCATATACTTATTGATTACGTCCATCAGTTAACTGTGCAGATTATATGGTGGAGTAGACCTGTGTCGGAGACATCCTAGTCCAATGGCGATAGAAGACAGTGACAGTCATAGAAAATAGTCAGGGTTGTGGCAGGAAAGCAGTTTGCATCTAGTCCACCCATCTGATTAAC